>NW_026706337.1:0-214013 GCF_029867415.1 Vicia villosa | reverse complement strand
TATGTGATTAATCCTCCTCGCTGCAGGTTTCTTGAATGCACAGAGTGATAAGCATCCGCAAGCAAGGTTGGAACTGGATTTCCAATTAAGAAGATCTTAATTGCATTGATGTCGACGAAATCGTTAATGTTAGGAAACAAAAACAATCCGTAGATAAGCAAAACCAAGACTTCCTCAAAAGCGCTCATATCTTGGATGCTGACGAAGTACCGAGCTTGATCAAACAGGAATTTGGAGGGCAATCCTTGAATTCCTCCTCTACTCACCATATGAGTTCTGATGTCGACTACGTTCAAAGGAGTAGTTGCAGCAATGATAATGTCGTCAGGATTCTTTTCCAAACCGGAGTACGGATCTTGCGCGTACACGGGTATTCCAATCAGACGAGAGTACTCCTCCAACGTAGGCATGAGCTGATAATCTGGAAAGGTGAAGCAGTGATACGTTGGATCGTAAAACTGTACCAAGGTGGGAAGGATCCCATCCACAATGTTGGTATTGAGCAAAGGCAGAAGTTTTCCATACTTCTCCTTGAAAGCCTGGGGGTTGACCACCAGTTTTCCGAGCTTTCCCAGTTCCTCGACCTGGGGAATCTTGAAGGTGTATTTCCTAGCTCACTTTCTCCCATAATCCATGGTATAGATCCTTAAGTCCTTTCTCCGTTTCTCTCTTTCTCTGAAGTTCAAAACGTTCGTTATTTAGTTTCCTTGAAAAACGACTCGAAAAAGACTCTTTTTGTTTTTAGTTGTTTATTAATGAATGATGCATGAATGCATGAATGCACACACAAGAGTTTTAAACAAACATGGCGTTGAAGGGTATAGTGGTCATGAAGTCCAAACGCAATCCCCGCCCCAATGGTAAACTAAGGTTAAGGATTTTTGTACCTGTAGAACGGGTTCTAGGGGTCTCAGAGTTTTTGCTCAACCTTAAAGATACGTTGATTGGTATCTATAAGAGAGTTTTCTCTGAGTGTAGTATCTGCGTGACAATTACTTCCGTAATCACCGCTCTACGTCCTAAAAAAGGCTTTAAGTGGGGTTAATGTGTTTCTAGGTCCTCCTGGTACAAATCAGTCTCGAAATGCAGTGGCGCAGTTAATCACAACCAGCCAGGAAAATCCCAAGAGTAGACTTGTAAACCAAGATTAGAGGGCCTTCACCGGGAAGACATCCTCCATCCTATCTTATGTTGCACTCAAATCCGGGTATAGGATTTCTCACCACAAGGGGGAATCAAGCCCTTTCCCGATACAGAATAAACAAAATAAACAAATATATATGCAACAAACACATGAAATGACACAGAGGTTAGGCAGGACCTCTCTTGTTTGAGGGGGAATTTGGCATCTCTAATTCCTCATTGGGGCTGGACCAGCAACAGGTCAACCATTGGTTTGGATGAAAAACCAAGGTTTTGAACACTTATTTCCCCAGCAGAGTCGCCATTTTTCTGTGGTGGTCGTTTTCTTTACCTCCCCGTTTCACTTGGGAGGACGGCACGCTAGACCCTTCACGCGAAATTTGGAAGGAGAATGCGCCCGTGGTGGGATGAATTTTATTTCAGTTCTTCCTACGATATCACACGAACTTTCTTATTTGTCCTACGAGTAGGAAAGGGGAAAAAAGATCTCAACTAAACCCTAGGAGTTTGCTAAGTGTGGGGATTTCACCTAGACTAGAAATTCTGGAGTCCGGGAGGTCGGTTATACATAGGGAAGTGTTTAAACACCCTACATATCTGTAGTACTCTACAGGAACCTTCTCTGTGTCATTGTGTTTGTGTTTATTGCTAATGATTGGGAAAGTTTCTCCTTTGTGTTAGGAGAAAGAATTGATTTGATTTGAAGAGAGACAGACATATAGACAGACTGACTATTTTTGGTATTTTATTAGCTCGCTGAGATTCCTTGTGAACCTCATGCCTACATATCCCTAGTGGAAGTCAGAGCTTAATGTAGTTCGGGGAACTAACTAGGGAAATTAATTATTTTTGGTGCCTTGCTTGAAGCTCAAGGTTGAAGCTTGGAATTAAATCTCTGTTTACAGTAAAGAGACATGAAATTATCTCTACAGAGAGGTATTTGTACTATTCTACCACAAACATTTAAAGGAGTGACAGAATAACTGAATTCATTTCATTCAAGAGGGGGACCTTACTTGTGTATGTACAAGTATACCAGTCAAATGCCTCTTAAATGAAAGAAAGATGCTCATCCAAATTAGGGAAAGTTACCACATGTCTGGGTTTTACTGCCAGCTCATGCCTTTCAAAATCCTAAATGGGAGACTTGATTAAAATTGAAATTGAAATGGAAATGTTTGTTTGAATGTGGTAGAGTAGTAAAAATATCTCTCTATAGAGATAAGCTATGTCTATCTACTGTATAAAAGATTTGAATTTAGCTGGCTTGTATGAGGCCCAAGCTTGAGGCTTTTTGATTGACTTATTAATTATTATTGACTTTGGGAGATGGCTCCACTGGGGGTTAATTACAGGATATTTTTGTGTTCTGTACAAAGCCCAGAATTGAGGCTGACTCTACTTAGGGAGACTCTATTTATGTGCCCTGTACAAAGCCCAAGGTTGTGGCTAACTGTTAAGGATAATTGAATTTTTAAGACTACGAATGACTCTATTTTATGTGCCTTGTACAAAGCCCAAGGTTGTGGCTGACTGTTGCTAGGGAAAACATTATTTTCTGCCTTGTACAAAGCCCAAGGTTGTGGCGGACTCTTAAATGAATTAAGTATGGATGACTATATGGGGAAAGATCCTAAGTGTTAGGAATCTTCGACACATGAAAAATATGGTTTATCTGCCTTGTACAAAGCCCAAGGTTGTGGCTACTGAATGATGAAGAACTCACTGGGGAGACTCTATTATCTGCCTTGTACAATGCCCAAGGTTGAGGCTGACTCTTGACAGGGGAGTTTTATTGTTTGGGTGCCTTGTATGAAGCCCAAGGTTGAGGCTAACTGTTTTTGTTGGTTTTGACTCTACTGAGGAGGTTTTATTTATTAAAAGACTGTTTTTCTTTGGAAGCTAACCCTTTCCAGGGATTTTGACTCAGCTGGTGAATTTGTCTGTTAAAAGACTGACTTTATCATGTTTTTTGGAGGCTGACCCTTTCCAGGGATTTTGACTCTTTTGGGGAAATTATCTCCTAAGAGAATGAAATTATTTATTAATTAATTTTGGAGGCTAACCCTTTCCAGGGGTTTTTATTAATATGAAGGAATGTGTGGAAGCTAACCCTTTCCAGGGATTTTGACATTTTAGACAGATGTTGGAGGCTAACCCTTTCCAGGGGTTTTTATTAATATGAAGGAATGTGTGGAAGCTAACCCTTTCCAGGGATTTTGACATTTTAGACAGATGTTGGAGGCTAACCCTTTCCAGGGGTTTTGTTGAAAATGAATGGCAGAAAGATTATCTAATGGAGACTCTTGTTTAAAGCCCAAGATGAAGGCTGACTCAATGCTGAGGATGACCGAACATGGATCCTAGACTCTGCTAAGGAAGATTGATGAAGATAAGGGTGACAGAGACTGTCCATGTCTCTCATTCCAAAAATGTACTCAATGTGAAATTGAGACAAACTTAGCTTGTTTAAAGTCTGGTTTAAATTGGAAGAAACTCACCAGGGTAGGCTAAAAGGTGACTAAAGACCTGTTCCTATGTTTATAAGAAACCTGATGGGTCCTTGTATACAAGCTCAAGAGGAAGCTGGAAATGCTTTTAAGAAGCCTGTGGGTCCTTGTACAAAGCCCAAGAGGAGGCTAATCGAGGGTCCTTGTTATAGCACAAGAGAAAGCTATGTAGTTTTTGAACTTATTTTGGCTCTAAGCAAATGGGTAAGAGGTTTCACCGGGAATAATTCCTCTTTGGGTGGATGTGTCCTATTTATTTGGATTCTAAGGTTTTTGCCAAGATGTTTCACCGGGAATAATTCATCTTGGGGGTTTGAACTACAGATCTCTAATTAGGAAAGAGCCTTCACCGGGAAGACATTCTCAATCCTAGGTCATATTCCTAATATATACATATAGTTTAACTGTCCTAGGGTTTACACTCAAACGTAGTTCTAAACTAATATATATATGCACAGTTTATATTTGACAGTAATTTAAATAAAGACTGTAAATTGAAAACTTGTAAAGCCTAACCTGGATGGAGTGGAGGCCATTGAAGAAGTATGTACAGAGCCTCAACAGTAATTTTTGTTGTTTTGTTGATAACAGGTGAATATATATATATGATAAACAGTTAATGGTTTTTTGAAAACAGAAGAAGTGAAGATGGACAAAGGTCACATAGGTATCTGAAGAGTTTCACCGGGAATAATGCCCTTCAAATACCAGAAGAATGTTTTTGAAAACAGAAAGAAGATTTTGAAAATACAGTTTTGAAAACAAGCTAAGAAGAGAAGGTTTTTGGGACTTACACTCTATTAGAGGCCCAGTACTTTGCAGTACTGGTGATAAAAACAGTTGGAAATGATTTGAAATGATATAAGGTTTTGTTGTTTGAAAACCTTAATCATTTGATTTAATCAGAGATTGAAAACAGTTTTGAGAATTGACAAAAGTCAACTTAATTAAAGTAAAAATAAAGATTTTTACTTAATTAAGACCTAAACAATTAGGGTTTTATCATAAAATTATTTACAAAGTGATTAGGTTAAAATAAAGTGATAATATATATTTAAAGTATTTAAGAAAACACTTAAAAAACATACTATTTTAAACCTAATTAAAATTCAAGAAATAAATAATATTTTTTATGATTTTTTTGACTATTCACAAAATAGATATATTAAATAATAGGTGTATGAAAAATGAAGTGAAAATGATTTATTTTGATAGGTGAATTAATTGTGTGAAGTTGTGAAGAAATTTAGTGTAAAAAGTGATAAAAAAATGGTTTTGTCACCTAGAGGGGTTGAACTCACGCCCTCCAAGTCATTGGCCAAAACACCCACCATCTGGGCTACGCGCGCAGTTTGTTTAAGATGCACATCCAACTTATTATATTTTCAAACAAGTGGCAAAACATTGAAAAATAAATGAAGCAAAAAGTCTGGGGCGAGGGGGATTCGAACCCCAGACCTTGGGCATGAGGAGACTAAGAGCGCATGTGTGGCCACTAGGGCAAGTTGTTCAGTCGTTAATAAAACGCACACCATTCAAAATAAAATAAACTCTCCCCTGAGAATTCAAATTTGCGCGCCACCACCATCTTCATCTTCAACCTCAAGCTCTCCATTTTTGAATTTCTGAACTTACTCGTTTCTCAACCATTTGCAACGATGTAAACATGAAACTTGCTCTAAATTCACTCACGATTCTAAATATGTAACTAACATGAACTATCATTAACTACATCTAACTAATTTACCAGAAATCGTGAAGAACCCTAAAATTTCAAAATTAAATTAAATGACTATACTGAAAGATAAATGGATGATGATAGAGGGTTTTCAATCCTCTGATGATGCTGAACAAGATAGAATCGAGCTATTTCACAAAGAGTACTTAAATTAAAGAGAGGGAATTCAGAAACTTACCTCTGAAAATGGAGATCGTGAGGATGATAGAGAGCAACTGGGCTTGTATGAATGATCCCAAAAGCTTCCTTGTGGCTCAGTGATGCTAACTGAATGCTTGTAATGACCTCAAACCTCCTGAATTGTTCTATGGACCTCCCTCGATTTCAGCTTCAAGTGAACATGGAGGGTGTTGATTCTCGAGTTACAGATGAGCTGCAGCCATCTGGTTAGCTTCACTATGACCTGAGGAGTGTGTCTGGATGATTGGCTTGCCTTGAAACCTTCTGAATCACTCCATGGACCTCCAACTGCAGATGCTCCATAGTGAGAGCAACAATGGTGTTCCTCCACCTACAGAAGTGATCCAGGTGCTTGGATCACCTCAAATGACCTCCCTTGAGATGTTAGAATGCTCACTTCCCAAAGATAAGCTCTGGTTTGAAGAAATCGATTCTTCTTGCCAAAGAACTTTGAAAAACAATGAACAAGAGAAGAGAAAGAGAAAGCAAGTAATATGGTTGCTTTGGTGTGTTTTTCTACTGAATTGTGCTCTCCTATTTATAGGCAAATGTCTCAGTACTGAGTGAGAGAGTGAGCTTGCTTAGTGAAGCAAGTTTGGTTTCTTAGCCATGAAGAAATTTCAAAGAATATCCAAGTGTGATCATTGCATTTTCGAGCCACCTCCCCTATCCATTGATTCTATCTGATCTTAGGGGACAATTCAGATGCAAAGTGAGCTCTAATTGGTTGGTGAGAAGATTCCTTGGGTGATTCATCAATTTGCCATAAATTCTCAAATGTAATCATTACATAATCACATGTTCTTGTTTTAGGAATCTTCTTCAATTATCATGGCATGGTGAAAATGAATGCATGGCATGTTTGCAGATGTATTATGGGTCATGTAGCATCTGTATTTGAGGTCATGTGCACAAAACTTCAAAGTTCCAAAATGATGCATGACCTATAATTTCACTTCATGAGGCCAACTTTGAACAATCATAACTCTTAGCTCAAATTGAATTTTGAGAAGGTTGAACACAATTTGGAAAGCCCTAAACATCTACTTTAAATCATTAGTTTATGTCTTCTTCAGAATCCTTTGGGAAATTTGTGAAAAATGAGGCCAAAGTTGGAAGAAAACTAGGTTAAAACACTTAGAAAAATTTCTAAGTGTTTATGACCTAAACTTCAAAATTTCCAAAACTTCATAAATGGTTGATCTTTTGAAAAAAGTTCCCTTTTAAGATGTTGTTTTATTTGGCAAGATCTACAACTTTCATGTTGGAAGTTTTTTGAGTTGTGTAGGTGAAATTTTGAGATCTCACCATGCCTTCAAAAACCCTAATTCCCGACTTTTCGCTCCTTGATGAATTTCTTTGAATTTCTTTGGTCAAATGACTTTGACATCCATATATTGATGATATTGATCTTTGAAAGTCATTTTTTGACCAAAAACCTTAAAAGTCAATGATGATCCTTCACAGTTGACTTTTTCCTGACAAAGTGAATTTTTGGGCTTTTGTGTAGAAACAATATCTTTTCCTCAAATGAATGATGTAAATGGATTATATTGAGGTAGTAGAGATCCTTGAATCATGTCTTGAGTTTTGGATTCATGCCCTGATCAGAAGTCAACTATCTTGGTGAATTAGGTCAAAACCCTAATTTGTCGACCATGTGAAAATAATGACTGTAGACTTTGAATTGAAGTGTGATGTCTAGTAGATCTTGTCATATGAGTTATTTGAAGATGATTGATGTCTTTGAATGACCCTCTGAGGTTTTTTAGGGTTTCCCAAATGTGATCCCTGATTTCAGTCCTTGATAGGCTCAAAGCCCTAGTCTGGTGACCTGAGTAAACCTGTACTCATATGATTGGATGTCTAATCAATCATAGATGAGAAAAGTGAAGTTTTTGAGCCCCATGATTGTATTAGAGACTAATCTTTGTATTGATTGATCCTTTGCCTGAGCTTTCTTGTCTTTGAGCATCCTCGATTAGGTACCAGATGGAGAAATGACTGCTCTGGGTACTTGTCTTGACCTGATGAAAAATCCTGAAGATATGCCATCTCAGGGGGGTCAAAAATTAGGGTACGACACTAGGGTTAATCATAATTTGAAATACAAAGTAAAATGAAATAAAACAAATATTTAAGATAAAAATAACACTTAGCTTTTGATTTGATCTGATATGGTTTGTAGTCGAAGGATCCTGGGGTAGTTGATGACAGAGGAAGAAATGAGCGCGAAAATGAAAACCTGATTCGGCGTGGTGGAGGTCTATGAGATCCAGTGGAGGAGATTGAGGATGAATTCGCGAATATCTCGAGAATAGATAAACAGCTCGAATGTACCTCGCAATAAACAAGAAAATGTTAGTATGAATATATGAAAAAATAGCAAAGTTATAAACAATTATCGATGTAAAATTAATTAACAAAAGAAAATCTAAATAAAAACTAAATTAAATTCTAAAGAGAAAATAAACATTTAATTAAAAATATGTTTTTTTTGAAATTTTTAATAATTAATAATAAAAAAGAAACTAGTCAAAATATTTTTTTTTTTGTTTTTTTTTATTATCTTCAGTCAGTAATGTATTCTCAAATAATTACAAGAACAAATTAACAAATAATGTGTGCAAATATTTTCGTATATATTTTCGTATATTTCTTATTTGATATAATGAAACTAATTAAACATTGTTTGAGCTTTTGAATGTTTTTTAATATAAAAATAGATTCTTTACACAAAAAGATTAAACTAAAAGCAAACTAATTAATTTTTATTATAACAAGAACTTAGTTTCTATCCAAACAAAACATAGCATTACAAAAATAAGAAAATAACGCAGATAAACCGAGGCGGAACCGCATAGCCTCCTCCTTTCCATTTTAAAGATTTGACTTTTCAATATTCCCTATCCATTTAGCATATGACACATGGCATTATTTTATATAAAAAATAGAAACAAAAACACATATTAACAAAACACAGCAGCGATACAGTAATTAGAAAACAAACACAATATCACTTCTTCTCACAAGTTTCTATCTCTTTTAGCTTAACTGTCTCTCTCTTTGTGTTTCACCTTCAACCCATGTCACACAGTAAAAACTAAATAGCAAGGCAATCTAAATTCTCAAATAAACAATCACCAACAAAATCATGAAAAATCAACACAAGGAAAGGAGTTACCCGCGGATCCGAGGAGGTATGACGGAAGCTGGTGGTGCGATGCCGTAACGTCGGGGCTGCAAAGGGGCTGCTCTGCGCAGTGAATCGAAGGCAGAGGTAATGGGGATGTCCGGCGGATCTGTCTTCGGTGCGGGTACGACGGAGGATCTGTCAGGGGAGATCGGCGTGTTCGCTCCAAGCTGTGTGGTGCGACTCGACGGTGTGGCGTCGAGCTGTTAGATCGGAGGAATTTGATCGGACCAATCCGGCCGAAGATGTCGGCTATGGCGACTTTGCGATTTGCCTCCACCTTATTTCCTCTGCTTCTATTGTTTTTTTTTCACTTCTTTGAAAATCTGTAAACAAACTAAAAAAAACAAACAGGTATTTATTGATAAATTTACATGTTCGTGATGATTCGAAATCAAAGGGGATTGCTGTTAGATTTGTGTGAATTTGGTTTGGCTATGATTTTTGTTAAGATGGTTGTTGTTACTATTGGATTTGAATGGAGATTTTGTATTCACAATGATAGTGTTGTTAGTACGGCTTTGATTGGCTTAGTGTGTGAAAGAGAAAAAAGAGACATTGTTTTTGTGCAGGGTGTGGACCTAGGAGAACGACAGGTATGTGAAAAAAGGGTTAATTGTTTACACCGTGAGGGAGGTGGAATGTAGGTTAGGATTAGAAAAGTTTATATAAGAAAGATAAATTAGGTTAATTGAAAAGGAAAATAAATTAATTTGACCAATCAAGATAACCAAAAAATTCATGATTCAATTAAATTGATTTTGATTTGTATGACTATTTTAATCAATCAAATTAAACTATTTTTAAAAACTAAAAGAGGTGAACAAAAATCTTTTCAGATCTTATTTTTGTGATTTTTTGCCTATTTTTGAATATAAAGTGAATAAAGTGAAAAAAAAATTTTAAAAAAATAATAAATAAATAAATACGAAAATAATATTTAAATATTTTAAAAAAACATTTTTTTGGACAAAAAGTGAAATAAAGTTAGAAATAAATTTCAAGAAGGAAAAATGTTAGCAGTGAGATTCGAGCCCGAGACCTCTCGCTCTTGTACCTTTTAACCTCAAATTCTTACCAACTGTGTTATGTCAATTATTCGAAATAAAATAACATTTGCAAATATATGAGGGCAAATTTTGGGGTATGACAGCTGCCCCTGTTCAATCTTCTTATATCTGAAGATGTAGACTGGCATGTGTGCCTGTCGGAATTTGAAGATAGAAGAGGATTGAACACTAGAATACCCAGGAATTTGCCCTAGCTGAAGTAGGGACTTTTGTCGGAGAAGGACTTGAGGATGCCATCTAGGCAGAGTGTGGTCGAAGATGGGCTCAAAGATGCCATCCAGGCTTTGAGAGAAAATTTATTGGAGATAGGCTTAAAGATGCCATCCAGCTTGATAGAATACGCCGTACGTTAGACCGTATCTGAAGGATATACTTAGGATGAGTTGTACGTTAGACTAGAGGATGGGTCGTGCGTTAGACCGGATCTAATTTGCATCGATAGATGTCTAGAAAGCCCTGTGTTAGGCTGAAGGAAGAGTCGTGCGTTAGACTGAACCAATTTGCATCCGTAAATGTCTGGAAGGCCGTGAGTTAGGCTGAAGGAAGAGCCGTGCGTTAGACTGAATCCAATTTGCATCCGTAGATGTCTGGAAAATTATGCGTTAGGTTGAAGGATAAGTCGTGCGTTAGACTAATCCAATTTGCATCCGTAGATGTCTGGACAACCGTGCGTTAGGTTGAATCTGAGCTTAGTATGTTGAGAAGTGTTTGTTGGAGATTGATCGTGTCAGCACCGTTCGTAGTAACTGAATTAGATCTTTGAGAGTTGATCGTGTCAGTACCATTCGTAATACTTGAATTAGATTTTGGAAATGTGATCGTGTCCACACCGTTCGTGATGATAGAATTAGATCCTTAAAGGTTGATCGTGTCAGTACCGTTCGTAGCAACTGAATTAAATCCTAGAAAGATGATCGTGTCTACACCGTTCGTGATGATAGAATTAGATCTCTTGTCGTGCCAGCACCATTCGTAGTAACTGAATTAGACTTTAGGGGATAATTGATCGTGTCCACACCGTTCGTGATGATGGAATTAGATCTTTGATCGTGTCAGTACCGTTCGTAGTAACTGAATTAGATCTTTGAAAATGATCGTGTCACCGCCGTTCGTGGTAAATGAATTAGATCTTGGAAGATGATCGTGTCAGTATCGCTCGTAATACTGAATTAAATCTTTGAGAATGATCGTGTCATCACCGTTCGTGATGATTGAATTAGATCTTTGAATGTTGACCGTGTCAGTACCGTTCATAGTAACTGAATTAGATCTTGGAAGCTGACCGTGTCTACACCGTTCGTGATGATAGAATTAGATCTTTTATTGTGTCAGCACCATTCGTAGTAACTGAATTAGATCAGAGATATTGTTCATCTGCTTGTTCCTGTATCCTGAAAAAGTTAAAGTTAGTCTTTATGCAATGTCATGATGCATGTATTTATTTGACGAGTCTCTCAAAATAAATGAGAAACTTGCATGTTATATATGAATTTATTATGAGGTAATGTATGCAATGTATGAATATGTTTATGACATATGATATGTGAATATGATTTATGTTGTCTTGATTGAGAAAATAACTCTCTATGTCCTTGTGATTTTGTTGTCTGATCTTGTCTTGAAGATGCTCAGCTGGAGATTTATGATTTTTGCTTGGGGATGAAAGCGATTTGAATGATTTATCTTGATGTACCCTGACCGGGGATAAGAGAGATGAATAACCCTGTTTGGAGAAGAGAAAAAGTGTCGGGTAAATGACAATGTCGAAGATGTAAACTCCGTTGAGGAACTGAGTCTTTGTTGGGACGAGAACATTTGAAGGTATCTTCTTAATGATTACTCTGTGGGGATATGATCCTGTGAAACCGTCTTTATAGGGAGACATGGACGTCTGGAACGTGCCTCCAGTGATCATAGCACTTGCCATTCCTGGATTTGTATTGATTGGAAAATACCAATGAGTAGTGATCGAAGTGTCAAAACAGGCCTTGCATAGCTTTGCCCAAGCTAGTAGGGACTTTGAAGAGATTCGCCTCGCGAGGGCCTTATGAGATGTGTACTATGGGTGACATGCCCCCTAGTACTTAGTATGATGCCCCTGACTGACCGGGAAGTAGCTTCAGACCCACTTGGGTGTATGCCCCTGATTGTTTGATGTTTCTGAGTGATCCTCTGAATCTTGACCTGATTGCCTCAGATTGACTGGTCGAAGCATGTCATGCCCCTTGTATTCATTGACTTCTAATTGAGTCAGGTGTAAGAGTTATTGCTACTGAAGTGGTTTCGTCTGTCGGGATGACTTTTAGTCATTAGTTGTACCCTTTGCAAATTCTTCCTGATGCTAACATTTGAAATTATGTAGCAGAATATGTTTAATAATAAATTCATGAGATGCAATGCATATGTCTGTCTTGAGTTTTTTTGAAAAACATTAAAATAGGAGATGTAAAAGCGTGATATTTGTAAAAACGTGATATTTGTAAAACAAAATATCAACTCAGCATTTGTGATAAACCTTAAGGAGTCAGGATACCATTTTGGTGACAGTATGCTTTTTGAACTAACCATGCTTCAGTTAGGACTTTCAAGGGTTGTAATGTGGCTTGGTTCACGGTTTAAGAAACAAAGGATAATGGCTCAAAAATTTATTTATACCCATCCCGATCTTCGTGATGTTCTTCGATCCTATGCTCAGTTAACTCTGCGTTTAAGCCTTAGCAAAGCTTGAAGTTGTAACATTGATATTTGATGATGGTTAAAGTATCAGAGATTTATTTGGACAGGCAGTCATCCCTTTTTGTAATTCTTTTTTCGAGGATTTGTAGTGACCTCTTTTTTTGACATTGACTTTGTTATCCCTAGCTTTTGCCTGAACTGTTTATTTTGAGGTTACAGTCAGCGGGATGTTTCGGTTTTTGATAAGTCTCCTTCATAGGTTTTGACTTAACCGTTTTTTCTTTTTGGTGGATATTGACTGACTGACTTACCGGTAGCGGGAACCCATCATTATTTGTATAAACAACAGCTAGTACAATTGAGTTAACTGAGTAACTACCCTGCCCCAGGTTGTGATTAAAGGTTTAATTTATATGAGAAAAAAAACTTCTACTTCTTGGGCTCAAAGGGGTTGACGAGGGATTAACATCCTTATATCTCCACTGTTTAGGGATTGAAACAATGCCTGTACATCGTCAACATAGTCCGTTCAAAAACATACTGTATGAGGTTGCGGTATCATTTTCGTCATCCTCCCTCAAAAGGCATACAGCTTTAGCAGGAGTCGAGTGTCAGAAAAACACATGCAAAGTAAAAACAAAGTTTAAATACGAGTGATAGCGAAATGATTAATTCAAGACAAACATATGCAATGCACTGATGATGATTATTAAAACAGATAATGTCTATCATGAGTCAAATGTTTAAACAAACAGAAAAGAAACTTGCAAATGAAAGTAGATCTAATGATCCAAAAGTTCGTCCGTCTAGACGTCAATCAGTCTTGTCATGACTAGGCATATGAGCGGTGATCACCACAGGAGTTATGGGAGGGTTGAATTTGATTTCCCCATTATCGATCTTGAATCTTATTCCTCAATGTCCAGTAATTGTTTTTGTAATGTCCAGGAATGTTGGAATGGTACGCGCACCTCGCATTGAGTTTATAGCCAGAGGTGTTAGAATTCTTAGGAGCATCCCTCAGAGTAATCAATCTGATCTTCAACAGATGTTGTAATGTTTGAGCCGACGACATATTGATTTTGGCGAATTGACGCTTAGGTGCATCTGGCTTGCGTCGTTGTTGTGGAACTGGTGTAGAGATTCAGAGTATCCGGGGTTCGAACTTCCGGAATGTGTATCTGATAAGAATGTTTCAGAATGTCCGAGGTTCGAGCTTCCGGAATGTATATCTGATTGGAATGTTTCAGAAGTCTGGGGGTCAAGCTTCCAGAATGTTCATCTGATTGGAACTTTCAGAATGTCCGGGGTTCGAGCTTCTGGAATGTATATCTGATTGGAATGTTTCAAAAGTCTAGGGGTCAGCTTCTAGAATGTTCATCTTATGGAGATTGATTTGTTGATGGTATTTGTCTGACCAGTTGGTCAACCTGAAAGGCAAAGTTAGTTTTATGTGATGTTATGAATGCAAATGCAATCTTTTCAAGGATCTTTAGGAATTTAGTTAGCAACATTAGCAAATGATTTGGTCGCGTCTTTGTCTGAAGAATTCTGATCTCTATCTTTGAATATCCTTCTTTGAGAATCAAGCTCACCATATCGAGTGGGTCACCGCCTCTGATTCGGGATATCTCTGAATTTGGAGGTACATGGCTAGAGGAAAATAAATTCTCTTGCCCCTTGATAGGTATCATGTCTCTGAACCGGAAGGCACACGGTTAGAGGAAAATAAACCCTCTTGCCCCTTGATAGGTGTAGAGTCTCTGAATTGGAAGGCATATGGCCAGAGGAAAATAAATCCTCTTGCCCCTTGGTGAGAATTTAGTCCTTTGATGAGGGCACCTGAAATTGTGCGCCGTAAATCCTTAAGATCCTTGAAAAGGTTAGTTAACATGTGATGTTATGATGTCATGATGTCATGCGAATGCAATAAAATAGGTAAAGCATAAGGTAACAAGGACGAATGTCCTACAAGCAAATCCTGCAAGGAAATAGAAGGGTTAGTAGCATACACAAGCAAGTCACACAAATGTCCTTAGGTTCAAAGGCTTGCATGGAGTTTGACTAGGTAACTACCCTTCCCCAAAGGTACTTCTAAGGATAAGGATGATATCAGCAACGGGTTCTACCGAGTTATTCAGAATTGTCAGCCCTTCTAAAGCACCCTCAGACATGATGCATTTGCACCATGCAATGATACTTTGATAGAGAACCTATCTGAATTGTAGCATCGGGTAGCGACTAGTTCTCAACATTTGTCAAGAGTAGTCCCCCACTACGTTCCTAAAGGCCAAGATGGGTTAAAGGGTAACTAAAGGTCCTTGAGCTCCGGCGCACCCGTAGACACACACATAGACCCCTCTCATTTGAGAAAGGTGTGCATATGCTATGGAGTCCTAACTCAAGCGTGAACTTCATATTGACTCATCTCCCACATATGTGAAAGAGGTCGCTATGACTATGCCACTCCTAATCTTAAGTGTTCTTGAATCCGGGAATAGGATTCGTCCTTCAGTTAATTCCCAAAACACCCTTGAAAAATAAAACAAACAAAGAAAACAATAGAAAACATTTAAGTGAATCCTAAACTTTTATGGTAACCCCTCTTTTAATCGAAAATCCCCAGCAGAGTCGCCAGTTCTGTAATACGGTGAACTGACTTTTAATCGAAATGTCGCGGATAGCAAGAGTCGCCACCGACTTTTATTTTATCCAAATATCAGAAAGGCTAAAAGAACAGGAAAAACCTTTTAAATAAAAAAACAGGGTTCGGGGGGTAATTTATGCAAAGGGAAGGTGTAAGGCACCCTTTGCATCCATGGTTTTCCATGGGCTCTTAATTGCTTTGCTCTTTTTCGTTCAGAAATGTAGAAGAAGTGAATATGGACTTTAGCTCGTAAATGAGCGTAGCCATTTTGAAGGTTTATTAGAAAGAATATGAAAATGTTTTTTAAACCAGAGCATGCAATTTAAGGGCAAATTACCTGGTTAGATGAAAAATGTTCTTTTTAGCCTTTCAGGGTCAAAGGGTCTATCCATACCATAAGAGGGCAGGAAGTCTTTCATTTGGAGGTTGAAGGGTCGTCGCAATATCGTTCGCCATAAGACTGTCTCATGCCATAGAGAGGCAGGTAGTCTAAGGGAAGGATCAGAATAGCCTTTCGTAGGCAACCAGAGGATACCTCAGCCTTTCGAAGGCAACTTCCGAAGGACGAGATCAAATTAGTGTATCGAAGGTAGCATCATTATGGACCTATGATCATTGCATAATCGAGGCGACATGGCTGAGGTATCCTCATATTCAATGGACATGGCTATTTTGCAAAAAACACAAGGCAACAGGCAACCAGAGGGGTTACCACAAAAGCGTGCGTGGGTGCAACAATCACGTGATTAATTCAATATATTATCTTATAATTAGTTATTCTAAATTGATTCAAGGATTGCACTCCCTAAGATTACTAACCACGTAATAGTATAAACAACATAATTAAAGCAATATGGGGAAGGGGAAAAAGAAACCAGCAGGGGAAAAGGAGAACGAAACCAGCGGGTTTGACATAAGTAATAATAATAAGACAAATAAAAGAGGTTAAGGTTTTAGGGTTACCGACTATTTGAGCTTTGGCGGTAGGCAAACCCTGAAAATGTGGGAAAAATAGAAACCAAAGGGCAGTGAGTGCATTATCGATTCATTGGCAACTAGGTTTAATCATAATTTGAAAAACAAAGTAAAATGAAATAAAACAAATATTTAAGATAAAAATAACACTTAGATTTTGATTTGATCTGATATGGTTTGTAGTTGAAGGATCCTGGGGTAGTTGATGACAGAGAAAGAAATAAGCGCGAAAATGAAAACCTGATTCGGCGTGGTGGAGGTCTATGAGATCCAGTGGAGGAGATTGAGGATGAATTCGCGAATATCCCGAGAATAGATAAATATAGATTCTATACACAAAAAGATTAAACTAAAAGCAAACTAATTAATTTTTATTATAACAAGAACTTAGTTTCTATCCAAACAAAACATAGCATTACAAAAATAAGAAAATAACGCAGATAAACCGAGGCGGAACCGCATAGCCTCCTCCTTTCCATTTTAAAGATTTGACTTTTCAATATTCCCTATCCATTTAGCATATGACACATGGCATTATTTTATATAAAAAAAAAGAAAAAAAACACATATTAACAAAACATAGCAGCGGTACAGTAATTAGAAAACAAACACAATATCACTTCTTCTCACAAGTTTCTATCTCTTTTAGCTTAACTGTCTCTCTCTTTGTGTTTCACCTTCAACCCATGTCACACAGTAAAAACTAAATAGCAAGGCAATCTAAATTCTCAAATAAACAATCACCAACAAAATCATGAAAAATCAACACAAGGAAAGGAGTTACCCGCGGATCCGAGGAGGTATGACGGAAGCTGGTGGTGCGATGCCGTAATGTCGGGACTGCAAAGGGGCTGCTCTGCGCAGTGAATCGAAGGCAGAGGTAAGAGGGATGTCCGGCGGATCTGTCTTCGGTGCGGGTACGACGGAGGATCTGTCAGGGGAGATCGGCGTGTTCGATCCAAGCTGTGTGGTACGACTCGACGGTGTGGCGTCGAGCTGTTAGATCGGAGGAATTTGATCGGACCAATCCGGCCGAAGATGTCGGCTATGGCGACTTTGCGATTTGCCTCCACCTTATTTCCTCTGCTTCTATTGTTTTTCTTTTCACTTCTTTGAAAATCTGTAAACAAACTAAAAAAACAAACATGTATTTATTGATAAATTTACATGTTCGTGATGATTCGAAATTGAAGGGGATTGCTGTTAGATTTGTGTGAATTTGGTTTGGCTATGATTTTTGTTAAGATGGTTGTTGTTACTATTGGATTTGAATGGAGATTTTGTATTCACAATGATAGTGTTGTTAGTACGGCTTTGATTGGCTTAGTGTGTGAAAGAGAAAAAAAGAGACATTGTTTTTGTGCAGGGTGTGGACCTAGGAGAATGATAGGTATGTGAAAAAAGGGTTAATTGTTTACACCATGAGGGAGGTGGAATGTAGGTTAGGATTAGAAAAGTTTATATAAGAAAGATAAATTAGGTTAATTGAAAAGGAAAATAAATTAAATTGACCAATCAAGATAACCAAAAAATTCATGATTCAATTAAATTGATTTTGATTTGTATGACTATTTTAATCAATCAAATTAAACTATTTTTAAAAACTAAAAGAGGTGAACAAAAATCTTTTCAGATCTTATTTTTGTGATTTTTTGCCTATTTTTGAATATAAAGTGAAAAAAAAAAATTTAAAAATAATAAATAAATAAATACGAAAATAATATTTAAATATTTTAAAAAAACAATTTTTTGGACAAAAAGTGAAATAAAGTTAGAAATAAATTTCAAGAAGGAAAAATGTTAGCAGTGAGTTTCGAGCCCGAGACCTCTCGCTCTTGTACCTTCTAACCTCAAATTCTTACCAACTGTGCTATGTCAATTATTCGAAATAAAATAACATTTGCAAATATATGAGGGCAAATTTTGGGGTATGACACATGTGAGTGGCCAAACTTGAACTGATCATACAATGGCTTGTATGTGATTTTCATATCATCTACAAGTTCAAATTTGTGTGGGGTATCACCCTCATAGCCAACGCCAATCCTTTTGTTTCCAGAAACACCATATATCATAGAAGCAAGATGACTTCTGCCAATACTTCTAGATAAGAACTTTTTCCTTGGATAATTTTAAAACTTTTTCCTTCAGTTCAGAATTTTCCACTTCCAGCTTCTTAGTTTCAGAATTAAATAGCTTTTTCAGCTTTTTGTATGTGATGCTAAGATGTGCCTTGAGTTCCAGAAGTTCTGTTAAACTGGAAACTAACTCTTCTCTAGACAGTTCAGAAAATACCTCTTCAGAATCTGATTCTGATGTAGATTCTGATCCGTCATCAACTATGGCCATTAGTGCAATGTTTGCCTGCTCGCCTTCATAGTCTGATTCTGATTCTAAATCTGAATCATCCCATGTTGCCATAAGACCTTTCTTCTTATGAAACTTCTTCTTGGGATTCTCCTTCTGAAGTTTTGGACACTCATTCTTGTAGTGACCAGGCTCATTGCATTCATAGCATGTGACCTTCTTCTTGTCAGATCTTCTGCTTCCAGAAGATTCTCCTCGTTCAAGCTTCTTAGAACTTTTGAAGTTCTTGAACTTCCTATGCTTGCTTTTCCAGAGTTGGTTTACCCTTTTGGAGATCATGGACAGTTCATCTTCTTCTTCTGATTCTGATTCTTCAGAATCTTCTTCTTCAGCCTGAAAAGCGTTAGTGCATTTTTTATAATTAGATTTTAATGCAATAGACTTACCTTTCTTCTGAGGTTCATTAGCATCCAGCTCTATTTCATGACTCCTCAGAGCACTGATCAATTCTTCAAGAGAGACTTCATTCAGATTCTTGGCAATTTTGAAAGCAGTCACCATAGGACCCCATCTTCTTGGCAAGCTTCTGATAATCTTCTTGACATGATCAACCTTGGTGTATCCCTTGTCAAGAACTCTTAATCCAGCAGTTAGCATTTGAAATCTTGAGAACATTTTTTCAATGTTTTCATCATCCTCCATCTTGAAGGCTTCATATTTCTGGATCAAGGCAAGAGCTTTTGTCTCCTTGACTTGGGCATTTCCTTCATGAGTCATTTTCAGTGACTCATATATATCATAGGCAGTTTTCCTGTTAGATATCTTCTCATATTCAGCATGAGAGATAGCATTCAGCAAAACAGTCCAACACTTGTGATGATTTCTGAATTGCTTCTTTTGATCATCACTCATCTCTTGTCTTGAGAGCTTTACACCACTAGCTTTCACTGGATGTTTGTAAACATCCACCAGAAGATCCCATAAGTCACCATCTAAACCAAGAAAGTAACTTTCGAGTTTATCTTTCCAATATTCAAAGTTTTCACCATCGAATACTGGTGGTCTAGTGTAACCATTGTTACCATTTCCATTGTATTGCTCAGCAGAGCCAGATGTAGATGTAGGTGTTGGAGTTTCAACCATCTTGACTTAGAGTTTTTCTCTTCCTGAATATTTTCTAAACACGGTTAAGTGCTTGCACCTTAGAACCGACGCTCTGATGCCAATTGAAGGATAGAAAAACACTTAGAAAGGGGGGGGGGGGGGGGGGTTTGAATAAGTGTGACTTTAAAAACTCTTAAGATAAAAACAATGAACACAATATTTTTATCCTGGTTCGTTGTTAACGAAACTACTCCAGTCAACCCCCTTAGAGTGATTTACCTCACCCGAGGATTTAATCCACTAATCACACAAGATTACAATGGTTTTCCACTTAGATACCCTCTAAGTCTTCTAGAGTATTCTGATCACAACCTGATCACTCTAGGAACACAATGCTTAGATACCCTCTAAGACTTTCTAGAGAATCTGATCACAACTTGATCTCCTCTAGTTCTTTACAAATGAATGTAAACAAATTCTTACAAGAGTTATACAATGCTTCTTAAAAAGCTATAATCACAACTGTGATATTTCTCTTAAAGTTTAAGCTTAATCTCACTAAGATATTACAACAGTAATGAAGTGAGTTTGAAGATGAAGTTTGAGAGCTTTTGAATTTGACAGCGTTTCTGTATGTTTACGCAAAGTGTTGTATTCAGCTTCTCATCAGAACTTCTATTTATAGGCGTTTGAGAAGATGACCGTTGGGAGCATTTAATGCATTGCGTGATCCGTACAGCCTTGCATTTAATGTTTCACTCTTTTGTCAACTACCTCGAGCCTTGCTTTTCCTGCTTTAACTGACTTTGCCTTTAATAGCTTCTAACGTTCCTTTTGTCAGTCAGCGTAGCCTGCCATCTTGTACTTGCTTCTGATCTGATCTTTGTAGATACAACGTTTGAATATATCAGAGTCATAGCAGCTTGGTGCAGAGCATCTTCTTGTCTTCTGACCTTGAAGAGCTTCTAGCGTGATACCATGAGAACTTCAGTGCTTCTGCTTCTGATCTCAAGTTCTTCTGATGCTTCAATAGACCATGTTCTGATTCTGCTTGACCATCTTCTGATGTCTTGCCAGAGCATGTTCTGATGTTGCATGCTGAACCTTCTGAGTCAGTGCTTCTTGCGCTGATTTTGTGCATACTCTTTATATATTTCCTGAAATGGAAATTGCATAGGATTAGAGTACCACATTATCTCAAGCAAAATTCATATATATTGTTATCATCAAAACTAAGAATATTGATCAGAACAAATCTTGTTCTAACAAAAATATGTATCTAATAATAATACTATATATTTATCCTTTTCTTAAATGAGAGGTTAGAAATCTTCTAATGATATAAAATTTGGTTTCAAATTTATGTTGATAAATTATTTATTTTGAAAAGTTTCTATTAAATAACTTTGAAGGAAATCAAGTGAGATAAATTATTTTTATTAGTTTTTAATGTTAATTTGATTCACTCAAATTTTTGTGATACATCATCAATATATTGGAGTAGTAATTATATTTGTAACATATTTATTTTATACCAATTAAGTTATTGGTAAGTAAATGAAATTGAAATTGATATGATTTTAATGTATCAATTAAATTATTCCCAATATAATGATTTTAACGTATGGGTCGGTCGTTAAAAAGACTTTTGTTTACCAGATAATATTATTATAATGTCATCGTTAACAATGTGATTAAAAGGAAGAGAACAGTTGTCTTGAGTTCAATTGCGGTAAGAGAAGTTATCTAGCTGAAAACAGGAAATTCTCAAAAAATGTATCATCTTAAAAAGTATGAAAAATAATAACCAAAAAATAATAACCAAGTAAAACAATTAAACCATTCAAAATATGCTACAATGATTTGGGATAAGTAGACAAGAACCGGGTGGAAACTTAAATTTGCAGTCATTAACCCTTCTACCAACATACACTTGGAATAAGTGTAATGTCCCTATGATGTTGCTCCGCTTCGGTTTTCCAAGTCACCATTTCATGATGCTTGTCCTATCAATATAGTAAGCCATATAGAATATGACAGATCTATCAATAATGACTTAATGACAAGTCCCCATACCAGTATATATTAGAAATAAATTTCAATCCAATTCAAGTGAACTCAATCAAACATTAGAAATATTACGAAATTGAGAAGTTATCATAAAACCTTATCGCGGATTGAGAAATTATCGTAAAACCTGATCGAGAATTGAGAAATTATTGTAATTATTTATCGTAATACCAGTATATATTACAAATAAATATGAAGATATTCTCAAAGTTAAGTGATGACCTACAAATAAAACACAAAATGGTTTGCAACAGAAACCTAAATTCTCAAAGAAGCACCTCCATATTTTGCTATGCCACATTAAATGATCAAAATGTTGAATAATAGAACAATCACTAACCATTTGATCTACACTTTGTAACTCATGAGACAGTAAATTTAAAACCATTAAAAAATGACTTTGTTGATGAAACTTTCATGTTTTTCAGCGTGTTTTGCGATATTAGCCGCTTGTTTTGATAATACCTCCTTCAATTTGAATCAAATACAAAGGAAAACAAATTCACACCACAAAAATCAAAAATATATAGAGCTAACACAATGAAACCAACCTTTGACCTATCCCTCGAGCGTTTTCGAATCGCTGTAGTGGGTTCGATGTTAGAAACCTGGGACATTGAAAAACAACAACAACATAATCAGACATTGAAAAAAAAGGTTTAAGATCCCTAATCTGAATCCAGAAGCACATCATCCTCAATTTTTAAATCCCTAATTCGAATCCAGAAGCACATCATCCTCAATGTAAATCATTTATACAACATAGTTAATTTCAATAATTTTTTGCAATCGCTAGGTAATAACAAGGCAAACTACCCTTTTTGGTCCCTTAACTATACCGCAAGGTCTATTCTGGTCCCTTATTTCTAAAAAGTGTCAAAGTGGTCCTTTAATTGTTCAAAAGAGATTTTAGAGATAAGGGACCAGAATGGACCTTGCGGTATAGTTAAGGGACCAAAAAGGGTATTTTGCCTAATAACAAACATATAAAACCGAACCTCTTTCAGAATATTAATCTCCGTCCGCCACAACCAACACCGACAAATCATCAGAAACTGTATTGGTGACGGATCTTTCCCCTTCCGCGTGAGCCAATACCATAAAACCTGAAACTTTGAAAACCAAATCAAAATCAAAGTTGAAAGAGAGAAGACGAAGAAATCAGAAGCCCATGAAATTGGAAGTGAGAAGAGGAATGAAAGAGAGAGCAGAATGAGAAATTGTCGTAGAGAGATTAATGGGTAATAAAACCGTTATTGAATGTGGAATAAGGAGAGTGAAATGTTTTTGAAACCATTAAATTGCATAAGGAGAACTTTTGTGAATGAGAACCGTGAAAGAATGAAACAGTTTCACGATGGAAGAAAGAAATAAATGAAGAAGGAATTTTTATTATTGGGGGTTAATTAATTTGGAAATTTAGGAAAATCAAAATATGTGAAATTCTATTACTCTAAGTCGTCTCCAGAATCAAAGTTTAGAAAAGATAGACTTTTCTGATATTGTAGAATGGTTATTATTGGGAATTAATTAATTTGGAAATTTGGGAAAATCAGAATATGTGAAATTTTGTTACTTTCTTCTCATGCTGCCACGTGTCGTCTCCAAAATCAAAGTTTAGAAAAGATAGACTTTTCTTATGTTGTAGATATTTTCATACTGCCATTCAATTATTGTATTTTATTCATAATGTTATTATTGTCTTTTCTAGAAAATAATATAGGTATTTATCGTACGAATTGAATAATAAGCGTTCAATTTCTTATAAATATCGTTTAGTTTTTATTAGTAAATAAAAATAAATTAGTTTTTGAAGAAGAAATTGAAAAATAATATATTGTTGAAGAATAAATTTATTAATGATGGAAAATGTATTTTTTTTAAGTAAACAGAGTATGTTGAAGAAAAAATTAATTATGGAAGGAGAGATTATAAAAAATTATGGATTATAAGTCATTACACTTTGGTTATATTGACTAATCTAATTTAATAATTATATAACATTGCATCTTTTAACATAATTGTTTACGGCTTTGGCTAATATGCATAAGGATTTTACTTATGCACCATGCATAAGCCTACATAAGCCATTGGATCATGTTTTTAATCCAGTATTGAGTATTGAGTATTGAGTATTGAGTATTGAGTATTGAGTATTGAGTATTGAGTATTGAGTATTGAGTATTGAGTGGTGAGTATTGAGTATTGAGTAATAACAATTGATGTCTAGAATTTGATCCAATGATCCAAGGGTCCATAATAATCTATGCATGGTGCATAGATTTTTATTTATGCACGGTAACTGCACCCATTGTTTACTAATATAAATTTATTATTGGTAATGTAAGAATATTCCAATTATTTTAAGATAATTTGGATTAAATATATAATAAATATTTTTTATCTATTAGTTTGAAATTAAAATTAATCATCTCAAATTATTATTAGAAGGACCAAAATGGTCTTGTGAATTTTGTATATTCACCTATTTTCATTTGTTAACATCTCATTCCCAATAGCTGAATAAAGATGTTTACATCCCAATAGCTGAATACAAATGTTTGTGATAATTATTGCCATTTTTTGTATGAAAGAAAAAATTAGGACCATTCCAAATCAATCTGTCGCTTGATCCATTATCTAAGCAACATAAGAACAAAACAACATAAGAAAAGGAAAAAAATGAAAAAGAAAGGGAAGGAGAGCTCTCGACCATGAGTGGAAAAGGGAGGGGACGACCGAAGAGGGTGGCTCCTCCGCCGGCAAATCATGGCAATAAACCATCTCGCAGTGATACGGTGACAGAGAATGTAACACCCATATATAAATACATACATCAAAGCATATATGTATACATGAATCCAAGTATTTGGTACTGAAATACTTATAAGTTCCTAATCAACACATTATACATATTAATACCCTAATACAAAAGTTCTACCAAATGGCATAATACATACAAGATGCTCAAAACAAAATACTAAGAACTAGATCAAACAATGATCCCAAAAGAAATCCACAACGGAAGCTTTGCCATATCCAAAAGAACATAAGGTATAAGGAAATCAAACTGCTTTCTCCTTACCCTTCGCGGAACCTGTAGCATCTGAAATCAATATATAATGGGGTGAGATAAAATAATCTCAGTGAGTTCCCTATCTTACGGATCCTCTCGGCCCTACAAGGTTCAAACCTATCAATCTCAAGTCATAACAAAGGAACTAGACCTTGAGTTCACATACTAACATTATATGGAAACATATTTAGAGTTCAACAACTCAGCACAATATCTCCAATCGGAAACCGATACCAAGGTATCCCTCTATTCCCGTCCCCTTCTACGTCTAGGAGGTGGCACGAGTCATGGATCCATTGGAAAATCTTGACATACGAAATGGATTCAGACTCATGGGCCTTTCCCATGAATCGTCACTTCACATGGCCTGTTAACCATCGCAAGTCTCTACCCTGTTAGGTTCCATTCGTACACAAAGCGGGAATCAAACCTGCCAAGATTACTTGTGCCATTACTGCACACGAATGCCTGTTAGCATTAAAAGAAAAATACAAGTACATAACAGTTCCATAAATACATTATATAGTGGTGATTGCACATACCAATCACTAGGCCTGTTAGCCCTTAACACTAGGCCTGTTAGCCTTTCTTCGCAAGATTCTACACACTTATGTTCCATATAATGTCTCATCCTAGGTTTTCTTGTTAAATTACATATATCTAACAATCCTAGTTTTCCTCACTTGTCATTTTATTCATTTAACATATGAAGTTATTCAAACCTCTTTGATATATATACATATATAACAAAGGCATACTAATCCACCCGCAATAGGACTCAACCAAGCAATTATCATCATTGTCTGTAAACAAATGGCAATTTATCACAATTATAAGGTAATCACTCATTATACCAAAGGTATACCGTTCACATAATTTCCGAACGATAAAACAATCCATGGAAACAAACAAACGTCCCAATTCCTGATTAAATAATTTCCCATTTTGACCCCAAAACCTACCCTACTAAAAGTACATGCTTCTAGCTCCATACCGCTTCGAACGGCGACCAAAATAGAGTTATGGTTCAAAAGTTATGGTCGAAACAGTTTTATCTAATTGAACTAAATTTCTGGTTAAGAAGCCTTCAGTTTGCGCCGCGCAAGAGCTTGGTCGCGCCGCGAACCTCTAGCAGTAACTCTCCTTACAAATTCCCATAGTGTTCGTGCCACAAACCCTTGTACGCGCCGCGTACTGTTGGCAGAAACTAAACCTCCAAAAACCTGCATAGTTCGCGCCGCGCAACTCTTGTTCGCGCCGCAAAACATGCGAGATCTGGGTTCTCAGCTCTGTTTCTCACACATTACCCATGGCTCAAACCAACAAAATCCACCCCAAACCTGTTCCAGATCATACCAATGCATAGAAACAACATATATATGATATACTTGTGGATTACAAACACTTATTCATGAACATTGATGATTTTTGTTCAAAACCTAGATTCTCCATAAAACCCCAATATTCAAAGCTATGATTTCTCATCCATAACCATAAACTATAAGTTTCTAACTAGAACCCACCTCGATTACGAGTCGTTGATGACGAAGATAGTCAATTCGGCGGAGAAATGATGAAGATCCAAGCTTTTCCTCTTCACAAGCTTCTCTTCCTCTTATCTTCCTTCTCTCTACTTTATCTTCTAGATGAAGTTGTGAGGAAATAGAATAGAAAAAGATACAAGTAAAGTATCATTAAGTCAGTACCGTTAACTTAAGCGTCAAAATGCCTCTAATGCACCAATTAACAAAACCTCAGTGTCAGCTAATAACATTAGAGCATTTTATTAAATACCGGGTATTACAGAGAATAACAACAATGGAGGCTCTACTTCAAGTGTTCAGGTTGTCTAAGAGGAAGGATCCCCCATTTTAGTCTGAAATACAAATCAGATGCTCTTTGTGAAGCATGTCAGAAGGGCAAGTTCTCCAAACCTGCATTCAAGTCTAAGAATGTTGTCTCTTCCTCAAGGCCGTTAGAACTTTTGCACATTGATCTGTTTGGCCCAGTCAAAGCAGCATCTGTCAAAGGGAAGAAATATGGATTAGTCATCGTTGATGATTATAGCCGCTGGACATGGGTAAAGTTCTTGAAACACAAGGATGAGTC
The DNA here is from genome assembly GCF_029867415.1 of Vicia villosa. Classification (NCBI taxonomy): domain Eukaryota; kingdom Viridiplantae; phylum Streptophyta; class Magnoliopsida; order Fabales; family Fabaceae; genus Vicia; species Vicia villosa. The sequence goes on along the minus strand of NW_026706337.1, from coordinate 187,215 downwards.
TCATTCAGTGTTCTTTGAATTCTGCACTCAGACCCAAACTGAGAAGGAGTGTAAAATCATAAAGGTCAGAAGTGATCATGGTGGTGAATTTGAGAACAAATTCTTTGAGGAGTTCTTCAAAGAAAATGGTATTGCCCATGATTTCTCTTGTCCTAGAACTCCACAACAAAATGGAGTTGTAGAACGAAAGAATAGGACTCTACAAGAAATGGCCAGAACCATGATCAACGAAACCAATATGGCTAAGCACTTCTGGGCAGAAGCAATAAACACTGCATGTTATATTCAGAATAGAATCTCTATAAGACCTATTCTAAATAAGACTCCTTATGAATTGTGGAAGAACAGAAAGCCCAACATTTCATATTTTCATCCTTTTGGATGTGTTTGTTTTATTCTGAACACTAAAGATCATCTTGGTAAGTTTGATTCTAAGGCACAAAAGTGTTTCCTTCTTGGATATTCTGAACGCTCTAAAGGCTACAGAGTATACAATACTGAAACATTGATTGTAGAAGAATCAATCAATATCAGGTTTGATGATAAGCTTGGTCTTGAAAAGCCAAAGCAGTTTGAGAATTTTGCAGATATTGATATTGATATCTCAGAAGCAGTAGAACCAAGAAGCAATGCTGCAGAAGCTGGCAGTCTCAGAAGCAATGAATCAGAAGATCAAGTTGCTGCGTCTTTAGAGAATCTCAGGATTTCTGAAGAGCCAACAGTCAGAAGATCACCTAGACTTGCTTCAGCTCATTCAGAAGATGTGATCCTTGGGAAGAAAGATGATCCCATCAGAACAAGGGCATTCCTTAAGAACAATGCAGAATGTCAATTAGTTCTTGTTTCTTTGATCGAGCCAACTTCTGTTGATCAAGCTCTAGAAGATCCATACTGGATAATTGCCATGCAAGAAGAACTCAATCAGTTTACAAGGAATGATGTATGGGACTTGGTTCCTAGACCAAAAGGATTTAACATCATTGGCACTAAGTGGGTATTCAGAAACAAGCTAAGCGAGAAGGGAGAAGTGGTAAGAAACAAAGCCAGACTGGTTGCTCAAGGTTATAGTCAGCAAGAAGGGATTGACTACACAGAAACCTTTGCACCAGTGGCCAGGTTAGAATCTATTCGTCTATTAATTTCTTTTGCCACTCAACACAACATCACTCTTTATCAGATGGATGTTAAGAGTGCCTTCTTAAATGGTTACATAGATGAAGAAGTTTATGTCCATAAACCTTCTGGTTTTGAAGACTCCATGTCTCCAAATCATGTTTTTAAATTAAAGAAATCATTATACAGATTGAAACAAGCTCCTAGAGCTTGGTATGAACGTCTGAGTTCTTTCCTTCTGGAAAATGGTTTCACTAGAGGAAAAGTGGACACTACTCTCTTCTGTAAAACGTTTAAAAAGGATATTTTAATTTGTCAAATATATGTTGATGATATTATCTTTGGAACATCTAATGCTACACTTGGAAAGGAGTTTGCTGAGTCTATGCAGACTGAGTTTGAGATGAGCATGATGGGTGAACTCAAGTATTTCCTTGGGACTCAAATCAATCAAACATCAGAAGGAACCTATGTTCATCAAACGAAGTATGTGAAAGAACTTCTGAAGAAGTTTATTCTTTCTGAAAGCAAAGAAGCCAAAACTCCTATGCATCCAACATGTGTCCTAGGTAAGGATGATGTAAGTAAGAAGGTAGATTAGAAGTTGTACAGAGGTATGATTGGATCTCTTCTATACCTAACTGCTTCTAGACCTGACATTCTCTTCAGTGTTTGTTTGTGTGCTAGATTCCAATCAGATCTGAGAGAATCTCATTTAACCGCGGTTAAGAGAATTCTGAGGTATCTGAAAGGTACTACTAATGTTGGTTTAGTTTACAGAAGATCCAAAGATTACAACTTAGTAGGATTCTGTGATGCTGACTATGCTGGAGATAGAATAGAAAGGAAGAGCACTTCTGGAAGTTGTCAATTTCTTGGAAGTCATCTGATCTCATGGTACAGCAAGAAGCAAGCTACAATTGCCCTCTCAACAACAGAAGCAGAATATGTTGCTGCTGCTGGTTGTAGCACACAAATGCTCTGGATGAGAAGTCAGCTAGAAGATTATCAGATATATGAGAGTAACATTCCTATTTTCTGTGATAATACTTCTGCTATATGTTTATCTAAGAATCCTATTTTACATTCAAAAGCTAAACATATTGAGAATAAACATCATTTCATAAGGGACTATGTTCAGAAGGGTGTTATATCTTTAAACTTTGTGGATACAGACCATCAATGGGCTGATATCTTTACAAAACCCCTGGCTGAAGATAGGTTTAAATTCATTCTAAAGAATATCAGTATGGATCTTTGCCCAGAATGAGAAGATGAGAAAATCTTATGTATGGCTATCTTCTGAAATGAGAATGGATTAATCTTTTATAAGAGGTTCTGTTTTTAAATCAATTAGAAGTAGTGACTCGTTTATTACTAACGTTTCATTGTCTAAGTTGATTCAGAATATCTTTTAAAGTAAAACAGCTGTATCTAGCTTTCCAGATGGTAACACGTGTCTACCCTATTTGGATAAGCATGCGTGCAGTTGAGGAGGCGCCTTTCCTAGGTAACTGTTCTATCACTTCATTTGTCATAGTTTCTCTCTCCTCTTGTCACGTAACATTAAATGCCATTCATCATTTCTTTTATTTTCTTTTTCGTTTTTATATCCGTCAAACGTTTCCCTTCCCTAGAACGTTTCCTTCCCCACATTCCCTCTATTTATTTCTCCATTTCTTTGCATTCTTCAATCAATCTTTGCGCTCTCTCTCTCTTTCTCTCACTTTTCTATGAATATCTTTTGCGTAAACCCTAGTTCATTCTTCATCGATCTAGCGTTCATCATGAATCCTTCGCCTAGTTCCCTTCATCAAAACTTTAAACCAGTTGAAGAAACTATGTCTCAAAAGTGGCTGATCTATTTGAATAGAACGGATGGAAGGGTTAATCGGTTACAGGATGAGAAACATATCTCGGGATGGCATTCCAAGTTTTTCTCAAGTCAGATCTCTTCTTTGATGCTGTTATCAACATTTGTCCAAAGGAAGAAGACTTTCTTGAGATATTGGATGAAGTTAGGTTCCATAAGGACTTAACTTCTATGTTAAGGGAAAGCCCATCTGAGAATACGCTCTCTCCTGGTGAACTGTTCTCAGTTCCTCCTTTGTATTCACTTACTTCTTTCTCTGGGAGCTGCTCAGGCATGCAGAGTTTCAAGATTTGATGACCAAGCAAGAGCAAGAACAACGCTGGGATTCATGATATACTTGCTTAGATTAGGACTATGCTAGGGTTGTAGTCTTTGTGTCCTTGTAGTTTTCTTTGCTTGTTGCATCAGCATACATCTTCTGTAACTCTGTTTGGTTAATCAATGAAAAGCTTATTCTGCATAACTCTTGTACTTCTGCTTATTTTATCAATGACTATTTGTTTCTCTTTCCATTTGTCCTGTGGTTACATCTGAATCTTTTACATTCTTTTTGATGTTATGACAAAAAGGGGGAGAAATAGTGATAAATGATTTGATTTATATTAGCAGTTGCCGGGAAGAAAGCCCCCACATTTCTAACAGAAGCTGCAAGCTTCATATGTCTCTAAGTTGTGTTGTTGCAGGAATTGAAGATTCAAGATCAATAAGCAACAAGATGAATCAAGTTCTTGGATTCTTGAAGCAAGCTTAGTGCTATGAAGCTTCAGAATCAGAAGCAAGAAGGAAGAATGTTCAGATATTCTGATGATAGAATATGTTCTGATACATTCTATATGGCTTATATGGCTCTGATACATATTATGTGTTCTGAAACATATTTTATGTTCTGATTCATTCATGCTGACTTTTGTCGTTTAGTTTTGTTCTGTAACATTTCAGGATGTAGAGATGCTCTGATGATGCTCTAGTACATTCAACAATGTTCTGATACAATCTAGCATGGAATAATTCAAGAAGAAATTCAAGCTCTGAAGCTGTTCGGTGGAAGCAGGAATCAGAAGCTGTGAATGTTCTGAGGATCTAAAGAAATACAAGTTCTGAAGCTGTCCGATGGAAGCAGGAATCAGAAGCTGTGAATGTTCTGAGGATCTAAAGAAATTCAAGTTCTGAAGCTGTCCGATGGAAGCAGGAATCAGAAGCTGTGAATGTTCTGAGGATCTAAAGAAATTCAATGTTCTGAAGCTGTCCTATGGAAGCAGAAATCAGAAGCAGTGAATGTTCTGAAGTTCAAGCATATGTGAACGTCTCTACTGAAATACTCAGGGAAGTCTTTTATTTATAAAATTCTTCTGGTATTAATTTCAGGGGGAGATTATTCATCTCAGGAGGAGATTGTTAATCTCAGGGGGAGACACATTCACATTATGTTTATATGCTTATGCTATAACTGTGTAATTGTCTTTTGCCGTCTGTTATTCTGATTGCAAATTCATATCATTTATATATGTTTTTGTCATCATCAAAAAGGGGGAGATTGTTAGAACAAGAATTGTTCTGATCAATAATCTTAGTTTTGATGATAACAATGTATATGAATTTTGCTCAAGATAATGTGGTACTCTAATCCTATGCAATTTCCTTTTCAGGAAATATATAAAGAGTATGCACAAATCAGCGCTAAGAAGCTTTGACTCAGAAGGTTCAGTATGCAACTTCAGTACATGGTCTGGCAAGACATCAGAAGATGGTCAAGCAGAATCAGAACATGGTCTATTAGAAGCATCAGAAGAACTTGAGTTCAGAAGCAGAAGCACTGAAGTCATGGAATCACGCTCAGAAGCATATCAATATCAGAAGATCAGAAGATGTTCTGCACCAAGCTGTTTGTACTCTGATAATTTTCAACGTAGTATTTACAAAGAACAAATCAGAATCAAGTACTAGATGGCAGGCTACGCTGACTGACAAAAGGAACGTTAGAAGCTATTAAAGGCAATGTCAGTAGTCACAGCAAAAGCAAGGCACGAGGTAGTTGACAAAACAGTGAAACATTAAATGCAATGCTGTACGGAATACGCAAAGCATTAAATGCTCCCAACGGTCATCTTCTCAAACGCCTATATAAATGAAGTTCTGATGAGAAGCAAGGTTACGAATTTTGGACGCACTTTGAACGAATTCTGAACTATCTCTGATACTATCTTGCTGTTCACTTCAAAAGCTATCAAACTTCATCTTCAACCTCACTACATTACTGTTGTAATACTTTAGGGAGTCTAAGCTTAAATCTGTAAGAGAAATATCACAGTTTGTGATTATCGCTTTTAAGAAGCAATTGTAATACTCTTAGAATTTGTTTACATTAATTTGTAAAGGACTAGAGTGATCGGGTTGTGATCAGTATACTCTAGAGAAGTCTTAGAAGGTCTCTAAGCAGTTGTTCCTAGAGTGATCGGGTTGTGATCAGTATACTCTAGAGAAGTCTTAGAAGGTCTCTAAGCAGTTGTTCCTAGAGTGATCAAGTTGTGATCAGAAGACATTAGAAGACTTAGAAGTTGTCTAAGTGGAAAACCATTGTAATCTCGTGTGATTAGTGGATTAAATCCTCAGTTGAGGTAAATCACCTTGTATAGGGTGGACTGGAGTAGTTTAGTTAACAACGAACCAGGATAAAAATACTTGTGCAAATTATTCTTAACTTACGAGTTTTTGAAACTACACTTATTCAAACCCCCCTTTCTAAGTGTTTTTCTATCCTTCAGAATTCAGAGAGAGAGAGAGGTTGAAGAGGTTTTCAGGGCAAGTTTGTTACAGGTAAGTTAAAGTTTGTTACCTTCTTTTCTTCTTTTCTTTTGAGTTTTCCCGTTAGCCATCCTGTTATGCTGAATTGTTTTTTTGAGTGATGCCAGGAATCATGAAGTGCACTCGGTACAGGGATGTATGAACGGAAGCTTAGAGGCTTGATGAAGTATGGCATCGTTAGCTTACCCCGAGCTGATTTGGAATCCGGGAAAGACCACAAAAATGGAATCATGACAAATCTTGGAAGATGTAATATGAAGTGCCATCTTAGAGATAGGTCTAAAACTTTATATTTTCATATTGTGTATGCTTGGACCTTGAGAATTTTTATTTGAATTTTGTAATGGATATTGATGCATCTTGAGACCATGCCTTACGACTTTGAATCGTGATGAACTTTGACTTGATGAGTGAAAAAAACTTTGAATGACTTGGTATTCTCATTTAAATCCTCAAATGAACCTAAATTCAATTTCCAACACCATTCACCTTGTATTGCAATCAACAAACAATTGAGAGAAATGATAATTCCTTGATCATAAACAATCCACAACCCCATCTCTTGCACCATGTAGTTTTAGCTTGAATTAAGTTCTTGATGAACAAAAAGCCTTGAACAAAGTTTGAATAATAAGATCAATTAGACCATCAAATTGACTTCATGCTTGAATCATTGAGACTTTAATTCAATCTCGATTCCTTAACTCAAACCAAACTTGTACAATTAAAAGTATAATGGCGCCTTGAACACAATGCTCTCCTTAAGCTCATAACTTTGTAACATGAATCGTTCTTTTGTAATTCACCTCACAAGCCCTTGACTTAATGATCTCGAAACAACAAAAGTTCTTTATCATTTTTCTTTGATTTTTGGCGGACGAAATAAATGTCCTTTATAACTTATAGCATAGAGAAGAGGGCAAATTTTGGGGTGCAACATGCAGCAATAAGAGGCAACATACACGAAGTGTATGTTGAGAAAACAAGAATGTTTAAATATATAGAATTAGCCTATGAGAAGAAAATCTTAAGTGAGAAATAGAAAAGTCTGCAAGTTATGTTGTATCCTCCAATTGGAGTAATGAGAAGTTGAAACACACTTAAGAAGAATCCAAATACTTGATCAGTCCTCATATTGCTCACATTGAATGACCAGAGAAACTGAATACACTGAGTTGCTACTCGACAGTGTTTGATGTTTATTTATGATCATTAAATGTGTTATCAACTGTAACAAGCTTCATGATCAGTATTCAAAAAGAAGACGAAGATTTACGCACAAGAAGCAATCAACATGAGAGCTGTTGCTCCATATCTGCTTATGAAGAAGAAAAGAAGATGGTCTTACAAGAAGGAATCTCTTTCAAAAGTTGATGCTCTAATCTACTTACTCAGACAAGAAAAGACCAAACTGAAAGAAGCAATCACTACAAGAATTGTTGTTCTTAATGTGCTATCAGAAGAAGAAAATCTCATCCAGAAGTTGAAGAAAATAAGACTACAAGAATATTTACTAAGTCTTGTAATTATTTGTGAAACACATAGAGTTGTTGCTCGTATTGTGTTATATCTTAGGAAACTTATGATAGATTGTTTAGGCACCAGAAGTGACTCCTAGTCAGTGTGTCATAAAAATATGTACTTAGAATAGGAGAAAATCTGCTTGACTAAGAAGCAAACTTATAATTTCCAGAAGAACAATTCTGAAAGAATTGGTGTTCCTTGGGTATCCTCTGATATGGATACTTGAGAAGTCCTTGAGATCTGGTTAGACTCTTGGAGGGTTATAGGTCAATAAAAGTTATATCTCGTGGAGATCACTAAACGTTTTATTGTCTAGGGTTAGTCACTCGCGTGTAGCTTGTGCAGGAAGTTAGTCACAACAGTTTGGTTGTGCAGGGTTAGTCACGAGCACTTGGCTTGTGCAGGGTTAGTCACGAGCAGTTGGCTTGTGCAGGGTTACTAGGTTGATGAACGTTATATCTCGTTGAGATCACTGAACGATTCATCATCTAGGGGTTAGTCACTCGCGGGTAGCTTGTGCAGGTTTAGTCACAACAGTTGGTTGTGTAGGAAGTTAGTCACGACGGTTGATCGTGCAGTTGTAATCAGTTTGGTTATAGTGGATTAAGTCCTCTGTTGAGAGAGGCAAATCACCTGAGGAAGGTGGACTGGAGGTAGCCTTATTGAGAAGGTGAACCAGGATAAAAATGAATGTGTCTTTTACTTTCTTTACATTTCATTTAACTCAGAACATTCACGCAGAATATCTTCAGAATTGTACTGAGCCAAGTCAGAAGTTCTAATGATATAAAGGAGTTAAACTGAATATCTCATTGGTTATGCAATACTATTTCAAACATGCTTCCGCAACATTAAAGCATATCTAGAAGATGAGATACGAAGAGAAAGAAAATAATTTCTAAGAAAGGGAAAAATAAACATCAAAGAACACAATTCACTCCCCCTTTCTTGTGTTTTACTCCACCTTCAGTATGATGATACAACATAGGGACGTGATTGAGACGTGATTAATTACTATGATAGTAATGATATGGTTATTGCCATAGAACCATGGTATTGAGATGTTGATGTTTAGACGATGTTGTGACGTATTTTTTATGTGTATTTGTGGATGTGCATCATTTGAGTCGCATCCATTACATAGCCTGAACACTATGGCAAACACGACGCCCTGAAAATTATGGCAAACACGCGGCCTGAAAATGGCAAATAGCGGTGATGTGCCCAATGGCAAATTTGAGATGATGGGAGTTTTACTCCAAATGGTACCACATGCATTTGCATAAGTCGAGTCACATTTGAATTGCATTTGAATTGTCTTTAGATTGTTGAGATGATGAGATGTTTGTTGTGACGTGATGATGAGATGTTTGTTGTGACGTGATGATATTATAATTGTGAATTTGAATATGTTGTCCTAATTGATCAATGACATTGTTATCATTTTGAAAATTGTATTATATTGATAAGTTGTTTGTGATGAAAATTGTGTTAGACGCTGGCCTTAGGATCTAGAGGGGGGGGGGTGAATAGATCGTTCACAGTTTTGCGGATTTAAACGACTTTTCAGCGGAAGTGATTCTGAATCGACTCGCGTCTATTCCGAACCACTATCGAAACGATTATATATGTGTTTAAAAAACCAGTCAAAGACTTGAGGTAAATGATAAGAGTATATGTTGCAGAATCAAAGCGTTTCTCTTATTGAAAAATCAGATTAGCTTTTTGTATGATGGACAATGTTTGCAATGCAGTAAGAGTGATAGAAACAAATATACAAACACTTGGTGATAATGATCAAATTGAAGGTAATTCAATGTGTGGTGGATTGTGATGTTTATGAAAGTTCTTAATTCACAATCTTAACACTCGAATCGTTGATCAATTTGCTATTATAACCAAATATGAACAGAATGTAAATGAAAAATTAAAAGCGACAAGAACACGATATTTGATTAGGCAGTTCGTCGATCGTCCTCGCTACGACTACGTCTGCCCCCAATTCCAAATTGAAATTGGGTAATCTTTCATTAATGTTGAATGTAGTATATACAAAGAAGATAACAAAGCGATAAACGATAAACCAATTATGTCGATCCTTTGAATCTTCTTCCCCCTTAATCTTGAGCAAGATCAAGGTTATCCAAGAGCTTCACTTTGATTCCCTTCTGCAGTGTCTTGATTCCTTGAACTCCCCGTTCCTCAATCGTTACACTCAGCCGAATCCTCAATGAACGCCTCTTGATAAAAACCCCCAAGAACCACCCGTCGTGGAGGACAAAACCCGCAGATTTTATTCACCAACAAACCCCACAAACCTTCACCCACTAGGAATCTTCAATTCCGTTCCATGGACGTTATCGAACTCATCACTAACCCGCAACGCAAGAATGATTATGTGTAATTGTGTTGGAGATGATGAAGAACGAAGATGAGAAGCGTTTGTGTATCTTTCAGTCGTTGGTGTTGCTTTGAATAATGAACCTTTGATAATATATAAGATAACTTAGCAGTTGGAGATGAGAGAAACAGAATTTTTGGCATTCTTGATCAGTTAGGTCGACCTCTTGTAGAGCTTAGGTCGACCTAGCAGTGCTTGCAGAATTTTGCTCCCAGTTAGGTCGACCTGTTTAAGGAGTAGGTCGACCAGAATCCTCTCAAAATGCATTCTGGGGACATTTTCTCAGATTAGGTCGACCTAGTCGTTGTGTAGGTCGACCTAGCAGACTGGTATGTAAATTTCATCAATTTAGGTCGACCTGGATGATGTGTGAGTCGACCTAGCAGAAGTATGTGGATTTTTCTCCATTTTAGGTCGACCTGGGTTGACAGTAGGTCGACCTAACTGCTGGTTTTCTGCATTCTTCTTGATCTGCTTGTGTTGAGTCGACCTAAAGTATAGTAGATCAACCTGTACTGTCATGAGTGATCAATGCTTGCTTTTCTTTGAGTTTTCTTCTTCCGCCTTGTTGTTTGAATGCTCATTTGAGTTTGCCATAAATCAAAAACATCTTTGAGTGTAATCTTGTATTCACAAATTGTTGTAAGATGTTATGTGAAGAGAAGTGGTGAAATTATGTATGATATATATCTCCTATATTATTTATCATGCATTCTTTTATATTGTAAGATATCTCACCCCTTTTGCTGATATTTCCCCTACCATGGGAAATGGGAAGGTACTCAAGATTAGTTGTGGATGTTCGAGGTTATCTTTATGAAGTCTTTATGTTGCTCTTTGATAAGTCAAGAGGGTCTGGCTCTGATACGTAGCACTCGGGGAGATAGTCGTTATTATTTAAGTTGTTATATTCCAAGTTGACATTTAATTTTAAGTTGAATAAAAGATGTTTCTAAGTTGACTCTAAAAGTTAAGACTAAGCTGGATTCAATTGAATAAAGTTGTGTTTCCGAATGCTATGTATCTATGTTAAATGAAATACAAGTTATTTCTTTGTTTTAAGATAAAATGTGGCATCCCATTGTATGTTGAAGATTTTTAAATGCACTCTGATTTTTGCTTATAATTACAGGGTAGAATTGGGGTGTTACATTAGTGGTATCAGAGCAGGTTGGTCTGTCCGGCCAATGTTGTCTAATGTTGTCCATTCCTGTGTACGCGATAAGTGTGCGAAACACTGTCGGTACTTGTTGTTTTTCTGATCATTTGTCTGTAGGAGTTGGTTTGAAGCTAAATGGGGGAGAAGTTATGCTTCTCGGATATGTTTCAGTTGTAGGATGTTAGTATGCTGAGGGCGACTGTGCAAGTGTTGTGGGAGTTTGTTGTTTCCCGAATCGAAGTTGACTTGTATTTAGGATTTTGGTTGCTAGTTAAGTTGAAACCTCTTGAGGAAGAGGATGAGTAAGAATTATTGATGTTTACTTCTCGAAGGATGAGAAGCTATGTAGCGGTTGTTGACATGCAAGTATGGTGCAAGTTCTTGATGTTTCTGAAGGTAACTGTTAAGTAACAAGAATAAATTCTAGAAGATGGAATTTATAAAGTTGCGAGGTTCCAGTGCTGCTGATGGACTGTGAAGTTGTGGTTTGAGCAGCCTTGCATAAGATGTCGATGTTGCATCAGTGATTAAGTAAAGTATTGTTGTAAACTTTGCTGTAAGATTATTGGTAAGTGATTGAGACATTGGTAGAATCTGTTGAAGTTGTTGAAACGTTCTGAAATGCAAGTAAGAGTTGGAAATGCGAAGAGATGAGTATGATTTCAATAATAAGAAGTGTTGATAATGGTGTGCATGAATTTTGTTCTGATGTATCGTCAAAGGTGTTTTAGTAGGTAGTTGCAAGAAGTCGGTGTTAGCTTGTTCAGATGATTTTGAAATATTAGTGAATATGGAATTATAGTGTTTCTGGTGATATGAGTACAAGTTGGAAAAGAACATTATTAATGTCGGTAATGATGGTTTATACTCCATTATGGTTGTCGCCTATCTATTGAAAAATTAAGGACTTGATCACCCTTAATCTCTTGTTAATAGTAGACGAAATCGTGATTGGATGGTATAGACGTATCTTGCTAGCTTGATAGTGCGTAAAGTGATGAATATTATGTCGTGAAAATAGTTGCTCTCTGGTTGGTGTGAATTAACAGAAAAGTATCCTTGAATAGTTGAGAAGTAATGAGCAAGTCGGAGGAGCTGGTTTATAGGTTAGATAACACCGCAGAGTGGAGGATTAAGAATTGTCGAGTGAACCATGATTTTGTGGTGGATGTTAAAGGAAGTCTGAACTAGATTAAGACTTGTAAACCATATAGTCAATGGAAAATTTGATATGGGCAGCGATTTAAGACAGATTATCAGAGTTGTGTAGCAGAAGCGTGATGCAGCACAACTGTTATGCGTGTATGTTTGTTAGAGATGACAAACTAAGTATCAGGAGCCTAGAAGAATGATATGTCTTGATCTACATGTTTGATTTGGTGGGTGTTGAGATAAGGACGATGTGCCAGAATATGGTATTTTCTCGTGAATACTTGCTGAGTTTATACGGATGATATAAGGGATGTTAGTTGATGGTGAAGTGGATGTATTGTCGAGTAATCTTGTTAAGTTGATGTTATAGGGATTTTGTTTCTATTGTCGTGATATTGTTGGTTACTGTAAGTAAGAAGTGATATTTCATACTATGACTGAGTTGAGTATGCTGGCTACATTGATGTCACTATAAGAGTGATACGACGAAGCGGAGATAGACTTGTTGATATTTGTTGAAGATTGGCACGCATAATTATGGGAATGAAAGAATGTTTTTGTTCTGGTGTTGAGAATGATGTTAATACGATAAAGGTGTGGCGTTGAACACCCAAGTATAAGAGGGTTATGATTGTTACTACCTTAAAAATCGATATGTCAAGTATTGTTGAGCAGTGATGATTCGGTTGCTAAGTTAATGAGGTGAGATTGCATCTCCACGTATAAGTGTGTTAAAGTTGTTGCTACCTTAAGTGCTGATAAGCCGAGAGATTACTGTGGTGGTTGGTAAGTTATTAATAAGTATGTTGTAGAAATGTCAAATAATTGACACTGGATTTAAGTCATGTCCAATTGTGGTGGTAGTCAGAGTGTTATCAAACGCAATTGAGGATCAGAGAGTTGAAAGCGAAGTTGAGGATGGTTATGTCGGATAGATTTTTGAGGACGAATATATTCTAAGTGGGGGAGAGTTGTAACGCCCCGAATTTAATTAATTATTTAATTAAATTAATCAAGGATTTATGCGTTGGAATTAGTTGAAGTTGGGATTAATCGGTATTATTCTAAAGGCATGATTGGATTAATGTGTTGATTTGAGTAGTTAAGATATGGTCGAATTAGTCGGAGAAATACAATTCCGAGTTGGTATTATTTAAGTTATGGATCGATTTTAGTTGTGGAATATTATTGGGAATAATATTCGTTTATGTTATGTGACTATTTAATTATTGGCTAAATACCCTTTTTGGTCCTTTAAGTTTACCTCGGGGTCCATTCTGGTCCCTTATCTTTAAAAAGTTCCAAAGTGGTCCTTTAATTGTTCAAAAAGGTCTACGTTAGTCCTTTCCGTCCAATTTTTTGAAACGGCGTTAACTTTTGCACTAGTGGCATCTGACGTGGCAGCTGTTTATACGCATGGCATCTATTCATAATTAAAGGTCAACAAAATGCCCAAAAAAATTCCAAAATGCTACCTTATCCAAGATTCGAACCAAGGAATCCTTGGCTAATGCACATCTTCTTTACCACTAAACCACCCAGCTCCATTTGTGTTTAAGTTTTCTGTAAATCAATTTAGTTTCATCTTCATATTATAGTTTCATATGCATCTTAATGTTTCATTTCATCTTTAATCCAATAATAATAATATAATCCAATAATAATAATAATAATGGTTTGAGTAATAATAGAAAAAAATCCAATATAATCTATTGATGATTAAAAATTAAAATAGAAAAAATAATTTTTAAATTTTGTCATATTTGTTTCCTCTTCCAACCCTTCATCTGCTCCATCTTCATCATGTCTCATTCATTTCTCCCATAAGTACACCAGACAAAAAAACCATTATAATTAAGGAAACAATCTCACCCCCTCTCTTTCAAAATCATTTATGAAAAATATAATGAAAACTCTAAATCAAGAACACATGGAACAAGCCACATAGATCTGGGTTTAGTTAAAATTTAGATCTGGGTTTTACACAAACTTAGATTTGTGTATGAAGAGGTTTTGGTTTGTGGTGGTGATGATTAGAGGTGTTTTTTTTTCCAAATCTGTAAGCGTAGTAGCGTGGTGGCCTGAGTATGGTTCGTGGCCGGAAACGAATTGTTGTTCTTTCGTGTTTGAATATTTTCTCCTTCTCCTTCTTTATCTCTGTTTTAAATTTGTATATTGTTGTGGTTTGTATTTTAAGTGCAAAAGAGGGTTAATGATGGTGAATGTTTTGAAGAGAAAATGGAGGTTTCAGTGCAAAAGGGGATGAACACGATGGTGCATCAGAGGGGAGAATTGTTTTGGGCTCTATTTTCTGGGTTTTCTATGTTAATATTTTCCAGATTTTGAGTTAATACGAAGAAAGGGGATGAACACAATGAAGAAATTGAATCATTTAAATTCTCTTTATAATTATTAATAACAATATAATAACATAAATTATAATTTTATTTTAATAGTATACATTGACTTTTCTCTTGTTGGTTTCATGGTTATATATATTTCATTTGTAAATTAAATAACAAATTGTGAAATAGCATAGTGGTATGTCTTTGTTGAGGTCAAATTTTGTATTTTTTTCAATCAATTATATGAGCATATGCCACATCAGCTCCAAGTGTATGCCAAGTGACACCTTATTTTGACTTTGACTAACAGATCTAACGGAAATGACTAACGTGACCCTGTTAGACAACATAAGGGACCAATTTGAAACTTTTAAAAGGAACAGGACTAAAATGGACCCCGAGGTATAGGTACAGGACCAAAAAGGGTATTAAGCCTTAATTATTTATAGTGTGTTTTGTGATTTATTTGATATAATGGAGTCATTAGTAATGAGGCCTAAGTGGGAGAAATGTGACACAATAGATGGATTATGGGTTAATCCCATTAGTGAGAAGTGAGATAGTAAAGGTTAGGATTTTAGAGATTTAGTCTCAGAACTCATTTTGGTGAAAGAATAGAAAGAAGAGGGGAAAGCTAGGGCATAAAGGAGGAGAACTCCATTGGATAAGATGAAGCTTTTGCTAAGGTAAGGGTGGGGTTGTTACTCTCTAAGAGTTGGAATGATGATGTGTATGGTAGATATTAGGCTTCATAATTGAAATCCATGAATATGTAGAGAATTGCAATGTTGTATGATGATGTTTAGGGTGGAGTTTTGATTATATGTTGGTTTTCCATGAATGTGTGAATTGATATTGTTAGGGTTTATGATAGATTTTCCATGAAATTGTATCATTAATCATGTTGATGATGTTTTTATATGAACCCATGATAATAAACATGTTAAGGAACCTTTTATGTGTGTTATATTGTGGTTTGGGTTATTTTTGGTTGGCAAAAATCAGATTAGAGATGGTGTTAAAAGTGCTAAAAATGCACAGAATTTTGTTGTTCTGGTGTCATCCGTTGGGCGGGCACCGGGCGAGCTTGCGCTAATCGAGCGCCGGGAGAGCGAGCAGCGGGCAAGTGAGGTTTTTTTGTGGCCTCGCTACTGCCTTGGAGCACCGGGTGAGGGATTCCTTCCGCCGGGCGAAAATGCCCTGTTTTGTAAAAATTCAAATGATCATAACTTTTGATCTGTAACTCCTTTTTATGTACCGTTTGAACCTATGACAAGCTAAATAAGATTCCTATCTTATAAAAATGGATTGATGATCATTAGAATATTATTAAATACGACTTATACTTTTTTATGTGTTGATATGCATAAATTGATAATGATGTTGTATGCTATATGCAATTATTTGAACGTCTTGGTAGGTATGGGTTAATAATGTTGTCTTGCGATGAATTAACAATAAATATGTTTTCATTTTGAAGTTGAATATAACGTGTTATGATGTTACTTGATTCGTATAACATGATGTTTGTTGTTAATGTGATGAACTTGTTGATCTTGTTGTTAATAAGACAAATTGTTGATGTTTGTTGTTAACATGATGAATTAGTTGATGTTGTTATTAGTATGAAAAAATTATTATTGTTGTTGTTATATGTGAAATCTGTTGTTGTTGTTGTTGTAGACCCTATGGTCAATATTGATAAGTTGTATTGTGATGTATTGTGAAGTGAATTAATGTTGTATGATGATACGACATAGCCACGTGATTGAAACGTGATGAATTACTATGATAGTAATGATATGGTTATTTCCATAGAACCTTGGCATTGAGATGTTGATGTTTAGACGATGTTGTGACATATTGTTTATGTGTATTTGTGGATGTGCATCATTTGAGTCGCATCCATTACATAGCCTAAAAATTATGGCAAACACGACGGCCTGGAAATTATGGCAAACACAAAGGCCTGAAAATGGAAAATAGCAACGATGTGCCTGATCAGTGCATTTTAATGCACGTTCTTCCATGTTTGTACTCAAGTATTTCTTCGGTTTGTTTTATTTATTTTTATGTTTTAATATATTTTTATATTTTATTTTATTTTTGCACTTATTTGTTTTTCGTATTAATTTTTCAGCAATAACAGTCTGCACGGAAACGATCATATCTGGAGTTCCAGGAGTCCGATTGAGGCGTTCTAATAATCGCCGGAAAGCTAAGAGAAAGAGCTACAATTCTTATGTTTGAGTCAAAGTCAGAATCGGACTGTAGAAGGGCCAGAATATGCGTTGAAGTTACTGCACTAGCTTTAGTTAAGTTTCGGGTTAATTGGTTTTGGGCCTGGGTCGTATGTTTGACCCAGTTGGATTGTAAAACGGGTTGTGGCTTTGACTTAGGTTAGGCAGCCGCGGTTACTGTTCATCTATCACTATTCACGAAAATATTTTGAAGCTTTGGTACGATCGTGTAATGGAGAACTAATCCGAAGGTGAAATCTGCCGGAGTCGAGTTCCAAATACTTTGAGGTTTTTTTATCAATTCCAATTAAATTATTCATTCCTTTCAATATCGTGCTCTATGTCTTGTTTGCTTAATTCAAGTTCCATAGAATATATATTGATTTGATTCGATTATTGTTCTTCCTATAATTTAATCGCGTTTGCTTTATCCGCGCAATTGTGTTTGCTTAATTCACAATACTTTAATCCGTTTGCTTAATCCGGACATTAGGAATTTATAATCTTGTAGTATGAATTGCGCTTGTTAATTCGAAATTACAATCGAATAGGAATTGAAATCATTTAGGGACTGGAATTATATTGACCGATGATAAGTTGGATGTCGAACCGGCAGATTAACCTGTTTTAATCACTTATTTCAAAACAACTTATTTTCAGAATCACTTATTTTAAGCGCTTTTTTTGTTTAATCGAAACCAAACCAACCCCCCCCCCCCAAATTCGACTTTGCTTTTAGTTAATAAAATCAAGAATCCTTGCGATACGACTCGAGCCATTGTCGCTATACTACGTTTTGAAAACTACTCGTTTTGACCCGCGAGCGACAGCGGATCAAATTGGCGCCGTTGCCGGGGATTCTTGTGAATATTAACTGATATTAGAGTCTTAGGTGTAGTGTTTGTGCGTTTTGGCCATAGGTTCCTCGCGGTTTAGGCCATAACGCCTTTTAAGTCGAAAAAAATCGGTTTTTGGGAAAATTTCACCGTTTCGAAAATCTGTCCCGACAGTTAGGTGTGAAAAAAATCCCTGATCAAAAGTCACTTACTACAAAGTAGTTACGTGACAAACTTTTCAAATCGCGAAAAAAGCCTTTTTACTATTTTTAATGATTTATTTTCTGTTTTCATAGAGTCGAAAAATTCCGAAAAAATATCAAAATTTTATTTTTACGTCATTAGATTATTTTCGGTGTCAGTTTATTTTTTTGAATTATTTTTAATCGATTTGCTTCATTGTGTTGTTTAAGGGACATAGTTGGCATTTTCATGATTGTTGCTGCATTGCTGTGCACTAGTCCTGGCTACTAGGTCTTCCTGTCCTGAACTTGTTGCTTTTGATCCTGAGGTAGAGAGAACCTTGCACACACTTCGTAGAGCAGGCCAGGCTAGCAATAGTTCACCTTCACCGACCATAGCTGAGTCTGATTCTGAGTCTGATTATTTGCATAATTTGTTTGATTCTGATTCTGAACTTGCTTTTGAAATGGCTGAAAATAGAACTCTAAGGCAACTTGCAGCCCCTGATGTTAATTATAATGGCTTGTGTATTGAATATGATGCTGTTGCTGTTCCTTTTGAATTAAAATCGGGTTTAATACACTTGTTGCCAAAGTTTAATGGTCTTGCAGGTGAGGATCCACACAAACATTTGAAGGAATTCCAGGTGGTGTGTTCTACACCATTGAAGCCGGAAGGGATCACTGAAGATCATATCAAACTTCGTGCTTTTCCTTTTTCTTTGCAGGGTGCAGCGAAGGACTGGATATATGATCTCGAACCGAATTCAATCACAAGCTGGAATGCTCTGAAGAGAGTGTTCTTGGAGCGATACTTTCCTGCCTCTAGAGCTGCTTCAATCCGAAAAGAAATATGTGGCATTAGACAAGATAACGAGTCATTGGCTAAGTACTGGGATAGGTTCAAGAAGTTAGTTTCAAGCTGTCCTCAACATCAGATTACCGAACAACTTCTCATTCAGTACTTTTACGAGGGGTTGTTACCTATGGATAAAAACATTCTTGATGCTGCTAGTGGTGGAGCACTTGTTGACAAAACTCCAGCTGCTGCCAGAGCCCTCATTGAAAATATGTCCTTAAATTCCCAGCAGTTCACCACTCGAACCAATTCTGTCCAGACCAAGGGTGTACATCAAATTCAAGGTTCCTCGAACAGAGCTTTAGAAACCAGACTTGATGAGCTGACCGCTTTAGTTAAACAACTTGCAGTAGCGAAACCTCAAACAGCAACTGTATGTGGCATTTGTACAGCTCATGATCATCCCACTGATACTTGTCCTCTTCTGAAAGATGATACTGTTACCGAGCTGCCTCAAGCTTATGCAGCCAACCTTTACAACCAGAACAGGTACAACAACACCCCTGACTTGTCTACCAACAAATATCACCCCAATTGGAGGAATCATCCCAACCTTCGATATGGAAATCAGCAGCCTTCCCAACAACAGCTTACCGTTCCATTACCCCAGCCACATCACACCCCTCCAGCTACTACTTCCGGACCATCCTTGGAAGATCTTGTTAAGCAAATGGCCGTGAACAACCTTCAGTTTCAACAAATAACCGACACTAGCATTCAGACCTTGACCACACAGATGGGACAACTTGCTACTCAAATAAATAATATGCAAGCTCAAGGTTCAAACCAACTTCCAGCACAAACTGTTGTCAATCCGAATGGTAATGCTAATGTGAGCGCTATTTCTTTGCGATCCAGAAAAGTTACAGAAACAGCCCCTGAAAAGAATAAAAAATTCATTGAGGTAACTTCTGAACTTTCTCCATCTGAACCTTCTCCAGCTGAGCTTTCTTCTCCTTCTTCTGTTGTGGTCGGAACTGAAAAAAATAAAGAAAAGGAGTATGTGCCACCAGTTCCTTTCCCACATAGAGTTCTGAAAAATAAAAGAATTGAGGAGGGAGACAAAGACAAAGAAAAAGAAATTTTGGATATGTTCAGGAAAGTAGCGGTAAACATTCCGCTTCTTGATGTGATTAAGCAAGTTCCAAGGTATGCAAATTTTCTGAAGGATCTGTGTACAAACAAGAGAAAAGTAAAAGGAAGTGACAGAGTCAACTTGGGAAGAAGCATCTCTGCTTTCATTCAGCCCGAACAAAGTGTTTCGGCCATCTCTCAGGTCTTGCCACAAAAGTGCAAGGACCCGGGAACTTTTACTATTCCTTGTACCATCGGGGATAAGAAATTTGATAACTGTTTGCTTGATTTAGGAGCGGGCATTAATGTTATGCCTACTTCTATTTATAATAACCTTTGCCTTGGTCCCATGCAGCATACAGGTTTAATCGTTCAACTGGCGAACAGGAGCAATGCACGTCCCACCGGCATAGTGGAAGACGTCCTCGTTCAAGTTAACGATTTAATTTTTCCTGCAGATTTTTACATTCTGGACATGGAAGGAGAAACTAAGTCAAGCAGAGCTCCCATCATCTTAGGCAGACCGTTCATGAAAACGGCGAAGACAAAAGTTGATGTTGATGATGGAACCATGTCCATGGAATTTGGTGACATCGTCGCAAAATTTAATATCTTTGATGCCATGAAATACCCCGTGGAGGAGCATTCGGTTTTTAACATTGAGTTGATTTCTGAATTAGTTGATGAGAGTTGTTCTGAATTATTTGCACTTGATTTTCCATCTCTCTCTGATTTTGATGATAATTATTCATGTCCTGACTGCACTGACACTAATGTTTGTGTCCTTTGTGCTGAGATTGATGCTTCCTTGCAGCCTGATACATTTCCTACAGGTGAAGTTGTTACCGATGAGGCTGTTTTTGCCGTCGATGCTCTTGACATCCCGGCTGCCCCAAGCCTTCCATCCATCATTCAGCCCCCGTCCTTAGAGCTAAAAGAGCTCCCTGGGAACCTGAAATATGCTTACTTGGAGCATAATGAAAAACTTCCTGTTATTATCTCTTCTAACCTTGATTTAAATCAAGAAGACAGACTTTTGCAGGTATTGAAGAGGCACAAGAAAGCAATCGGGTGGACATTAGCCGACCTTCCAGGTATTAGTCCTTCGATGTGTATGCACAGGATTTTACTTGAGGATGGAGCGAAAACAGTAAGGCAGCCCCAAAGGAGGCTTAATCCTTTGATTCTTGATGTTGTAAAGAAAGAGGTAACCAAACTCTTGCAAGCAGGTATCATTTATCCTATCTCTGACAGTAAGTGGGTAAGTCCAGTGCAGGTTGTACCTAAGAAATCTGGACTCACAGTGGTAAAAAAAGAAAAGAATGAACTTGTTCCCACTAGAGTCCAGAACAGCTGGAGAGTTTGTATTGATTACAGGAGACTGAACCAGGCTACTAGAAAGGATCACTTTCCTTTGTCGTTCATTGACCAGATGCTTGAACGGCTAGCTGGTAAATCACATTATTGTTTTCTTGATGGTTTTTCAGGTTACTTTCAGATTCATATTGCACCTGAAGATCAAGAAAAGACCACTTTCACGTGCCCATTCGGTACATTTTCTTACAGGAAGATGCCTTTTGGCCTTTGCAATGCTCCTGGCATTTTCCAACGATGCATGATGAGTATTTTCTCTGATTTTATTGAAAATTGCATGGAAGTGTTTATGGATGACTTTACTGTTTATGGTTCTTCTTTTGATGCATGCTTGAACAGTTTAAGCTTGATTTTAGAAAGATGCATTGAGACTAACCTTGTGTTAAATTATGAAAAGTGTCATTTTATGGTTGAGCAGGGAATTGTTCTTGGTCACATTATTTCTGAAAAAGGAATTTTTGTTGACCCTGCTAAGATTGATGTGATTTCTACACTGCCTTACCCTTCTTGCATTCGCGAGATTCGTTCTTTTCTTGGTCATGCAGGTTTTTACAGGCGTTTCATCAAGGATTTCAGCAAGATAGCTCTTCCGCTGTCGAACTTGTTGAAGAATGACGTCACTTTCGAGTTTGATGACAAATGCAAACAAGCGTTTGACTTCTTGAAGAAAGCATTGACCTCCGCTCCCATCATTCAGCCCCCTGACTGGACACTTCCTTTTGAGCTTATGTGTGATGCTTCGAATTATGCTGTTGGGGCTGTCCTTGCACAAAGAGTTGACAAGGCTGCCCATGTTATTTACTATGCTTCTAGGACTTTAGATTCTGCACAGTCTAATTACACTACCACTGAAAAAGAACTGCTAGCTATTGTTTTTGCTCTTGACAAATTCAGATCTTATTTGCTAGGTTCCAAGGTTGTTGTTTTTACTGACCATGCAGCTTTAAAGTACTTGCTGAAGAAGCCGGATGCAAAACCGAGATTGATTCGGTGGATGTTGCTGCTCCAAGAGTTTAATGTTGAGATTAAAGACAAAAGTGGAGCTGAGAACTTAGTGGCTGACCACTCGAGCAGGATAGAGAGAGATGAAGATCCTTTTCCTATTAAGGATGATTTTCCTGATGAGCAGTCGTTTCTTTTGCATGGGATTACACCTTGGTTTGCTGACATTGTTAATTTTCTTGTTGCTGGTGTTTTTCCTACAGGTGCATCTAGATCACAGGTTCACAAACTCAAAAGTGATGCCAAATATTATGTTTGGGATGATCCATATCTATGGAAGTTTGGTAGTGATCAGGTAATCAGGAGATGTGTCCCCGACAATGAGATTGAATCTATTTTAAAATTTTCTCATACATCTTAAGTTGGCGGACATTTCGGTCCTCAAAGGACTGCAAGAAAGGTCCTTGATTCAGGCTTCTATTGGCCAACTATTTTTAAGGACGCTTTTGAGATTTATCGCACTTGTAAAGAGTTCCAGATAGCAGGTACCAACATCACTCGCAAGAGTGAAATGCCTCAACAGCCTATGCTTTTCTATGAGGTATTTGATGTATGGGGGATCGATTTCATGGGTCCCTTTCCTGTATCATTTGGTTTCCTTTACATTTTGTTTGCTGTTGATTATGTTTCAAAGTGGGTGGAAGCTATCCCCACTAGGACTAATGATTCTAAAGTTGTTGCAGAGTTTGTCAGGTCTAATATCTTTTGCAGGTTTGGAATACCGCGAGCTATCATAAGTGACCAAGGCACTCATTTCTGTAACCGCACCATGGAAGCCTTACTCCGAAAGTATGGAGTTGTGCACAGAGTCTCTACTGCATATCACCCACAGACTAATGGGCAAGCTGAGATCTCCAACAGGGAGATCAAACAGGTTTTAGAGAAAATGGTGCAGCCAAACAAGAAAGACTGGAGCCATCGTCTAGAAGACGCACTTTGGGCTCAAAGGACAGCTTTCAAGACACCCATTGGGATGTCTCCTTATCGACTTGTTTTTGGTAAGGTGTGTCATCTTCCTGTTGAGATAGAACACCGTGCTTTTTGGGCGGTGAAGAGTTGTAATTTGGAGATGCAACAAGCAGGTATTGAAAGAAAACTCCAATTGCAACAGTTGGAAGAGCTTAGATTAGAGGCTTATGAGAACTCTAGGATTAATTATAAAGAAAAAACTAAGCACTTCCATGATAAAATGATTTCTAGGAAGGAATTTTATGTGGGCCAACAGGTTTTACTGTTTAACTCCCGCCTTAAGCTTATGGCTGGGAAACTTCGATCCAAATGGATTGGCCCCTTTGTTGTTACTAATGTTTTCCCTCATGGTGCAGTAGAAATAAAAAGTGCAGGTACTGACAAAGTCTTCAAGGTTAACGGGCAGCGGCTGAAGTTATTCCATGAAAGTTCGGTGCCTGAAAATGTCAGCATAGAGGAGCTTTCTTTAGAAGCACCTGACTACACTGCAACTTGATCAGGGAGTCCTTCTTTCCTTCTCTCTACTTTATTAGTAATGTCTTTTCATTGAGGACAATGCTTAGTTTAAGTGTGGGGGAGGAAATTGTGTGTTTTATTTGTTTTTTGTGTGTTAGTATTTTGTTTAATTTCAATAAAAAATGCATCTTCTTGAAAGTTTTAGGCTACACACTGATTTCAGTCGGGTTTGCGGAGACTTGGGAAAAAATCACAAGATCGGTATCGTTCTAACACCGTAAGTCTCCTGCATACGGAAATTGATTTGAATTTGTTATTATGTTTTAGCCTTAATTTCTCATTCTTTGACAGCTCTTGAGTAGTTTATTTCAGCAGTCGGCACCATCTCTCACACACTTTACGCAGGAAGCCGATGAATATAAGTGAATGTTCCGAAAAGAAAAGAAAAAAAGAGAAAAGAAAAAGGTAATACACCTTCTAAGTTTGGTGATCCTCACCCGGTCACTTAACCCAACGGTTGTGTAATCTTCAAAAAAAAAAAGTTTTCAAAACTCTTTGTTAGTTGGTTCAACGGTTTCTGGTGCTGAACTTGGTAGGGAGGATTACGGTCTGATCCCCCGCAACTACATCTGAGTAAGCAAAGGGTTATGCCACGCAAGTACCGGAACCCCGTGCAAAAGGATCAGAATCACTAACCGGTTGTCCTGCTATAAGTGTGTGGAGGTAACGGGCTTAATGTGATTGTGCCTGAATGAAAAAAAGCAAAAAGGATGAGTAAGTTAGGCTATGGTATAATAATATGATTTGAATTAGTTTGTGTATTTAGGAGCCTTATGTCTGCATATCTGTGGTTAGTGTTCTTACAATGTCCTTAGTGTGCAAGATTAGTACCTGTCGATGCAAACTTACCCGAAGAAGATTTGTAGCCTAGGATGAGTAACTGTTGATGTATTTCTGCTTGTTTTTCATTTTGCTCGGAGTGCAAAAGTTCAAGTGTGCGGGAATTTGATCAGTGCATTTTAATGCACGTTCTTCCATGTTTGTACTCAAGTATTTCTTCGGTTTGTTTTATTTATTTTTATGTTTTAATATGTTTTTATATTTTATTTTATTTTTGCACTTATTTGTTTTTCGTATTAATTTTTCAGCAATAACAGTCTGCACGGAAACGATCATATCTGGAGTTCCAGGAGTCAGATTGAGGCGTTCTAATAATCGCCGGAAAGCTAAGAGAAAGAGCTACAATTCTTATGTTTGAGTCAAAGTTAGAATCGGACTGTAGAAGAGCCAGAATATGCGTTGAAGTTGCTGCACTAGCTTTAGTTAAGTTTCGGGTTAATTGGTTTTGGGCCTGGGTCGTATGTTTGACCCAGTTGGATTGTAAAACGGGTTGTGGCTTTGACTTAGGTTAGGCAGCCGCGGTTACTGTTCATCTATCACTATTCACGAAAATATTTTGAAGCTTTGGTACGACCGTGTAATGGAGAACTAATCCGAAGGTGAAATCTGCCGGAGTCGAGTTCCAAATACTTTGAGGTTTTTTTATCAATTCCAATTAAATTATTCATTCCTTTCAATATCGTGCTCTATGTCTTGTTTACTTAGTTCAAGTTCCATAGAATATATATTGATTTGATTCGATGATTGTTCTTCCTATAATTTAATCCGTTTGCTTTATCCGCGCAATTGTGTTTGCTTAATTCACAATACTTTAATCTGTTTGCTTAATCCGGACATTAGGAATTTTTAATCTTGTAGTATGAAATGCGCTTGTTAATTCGAAATTACAATCGAATAGGAATTGAAATCATTTAGGGACTGGAATTATATTGACCGATGATAAGTTGGATGTCGAACCGGCAGATTAACCTGTTTTAATCACTTATTTCAAAACAGCTTATTTTCAGAATCACTTATTTTAAGCGCTTTTTTTGTTTAATCGAAACCAAACCAACCCCCCCCCCCCAAATTCGACTTTGCTTTTAGTTAATAAAATCAAGAATCCTTGCGATACGACTCGAGCCATTGTCGCTATACTACGTTTTGAAAACTACTCGTTTTGACCTGCGAGCGACAGCGGATCAGTGCCCAATGGAAAATTTGAGACGATGAGAGTTTTACTCCAAATGGTACCACATGCATTTGCATAAGTCGAGTCACATTTGAATTGCATTTGAATTGTGTTTGGATTGTTGAGATTGTGAGATGTTTGTTGTGATGTGATGATGAGATGTTTGTTGTGACGTGATGATATTATAATTGTGAATTTGAATATGTTGTCCTAATTGATCAATGACATTGTTTCCGTTTTGAAAGTTGTATTATATTGATAAGTTGTTTGTGATGAAAATTGTTGTAAGATGTTATGTGAAGAGAAGTGGTGAAATTATGTATGATCTATATCTCCTATATTATTTATCATGCATTCCTTTATATTGTAAGATATCTCACCCCTTCTGCTGATATTTCCCCTACCATGGGAAATGGGCAGGTACTCAAGATTAGCCATGGATGTTCGAGGTTATCTTTATGAAGTATTTATGTTGCTCTTTGATAAGTCAAGAGGGTCTGGCTCTGATACATAGCACTCGAGGGGAAAGTCGTTATTATTTAAGTTGTTGTATTCCAAGTTGACATTTAATTTTAAGTTGAACAAAAGATGTTTCTAACTTGATTATAAAAGTTAAGTCAAAGCTGGATTCAATTGAATAAAGTTGTGTTTCCAAATGCTATGTATCTATGTTAAATGAAATACAAGTTGTTTCTTTGTTTTAAGTTGAAATGTGGCATCCCATTGTATGTTGAAGATTTTCAAATGCACTCTAATTTTTGCTTATAATTATCGGGTAGAATTGGGGTGTTACAACCCGCACCACTCCTAAAGTATGCCCAATCGTGATCCTCCACTTCAGTTTCCTGATTATACTCATGGGGAAGGACTCACACCACATTGCAGTTTATGTTTAGTGATGATGCTCCATCAGACTCGAAATCATCAGTCAACATCTCCTCTTCGTTCACTAGATTCTCCTGTATTTTCTTGCCAACAACCTCCTTCTTTAGGTAGAACAGCTTTCTTCCCACTGGTGGTTTTCTTGAATCAGCAGTAGTCGAAGGAAACCGATTGCTACTGGTTTCGCCAACTTCCTTTGAGGCCAATTATTTTTTATCTTTCTTCATCTTTTGATGCCTTCTCCACTGAGATCTAGGCATTGGGTTTTTGCCCTTGTAATTTTTCAATCTATATTCCTCTCTTTTTTATGCCTCAAACTGCTTCCTACACGCCATCGAAGTTCTGCCCCCTTGGTCAAAACTTATCCATTTGTTCTTCTCCTTGTCTAGACCTTCCTGGACCCACCTATCAGTAGGGACTTTAGCAGGGAGTTTGAAAGTAACTCTCTTGTTTACTTTAGGATGAGGGTTGTCTTGCCTTCTTGGGACCCCCTCTTATAGTTGGTGAAGGCATTTGGGTTAGAACCTTGTTGATTCCATCCATAGGCATATGGGATCCTTTCGAACATTTTAGACATCTCTTTCTCATACACAGCACCACACCTGGGGCACATCAAGCACTCTGTTTCAGCCTTGTGACAATGTATCAAGAAACTCAGCAGACTTTCTCCTGACTTAGGGTAAACTTTCATCAACTTGCTCCCTTTCCTCCAGTTGCCCTGGGTTCTGACACGTTGGGCTTTCTCATATGCTTCAACAATCCTTTGATTCAGCATAATACTGCACCTTGGACATAGCAGCATCCCAGTATTCCTCCTGTGTCACCTCCATAAATAATCACGTAGACTTTCGTCAATTTTTGGGTAACCAAAGCTCGTATGTTCCCTTTCTAGTTTGAGACACCTTTCGACCTCCTCCATTTCCAAACCTGGCTGGTTCAGGTCCACCATGTTGACTCCTATACTAGGACCTTCAGCAATCCTTACCTTTTTGAATTTGATTCCAAGGCCTTTGGTAACCTTAGTCATTTCAACCACAGGGCCCTCAGTAGCCCCTACTTTAACAGTACCTGTAGATAAATCTTCAACAGGGGTGTTGAAGGGAGATACGTTAGTGAGACTTTCAGTAGCCTGCTCTCCGACCATGATGAATCCTTAGACTTCCTTGGTCCCGTCTTCTTCAAATCTAGCAATTTCCACCATGTTGATATCAACAGGTTCAACATAGTTGGTCTCCGCAACATTGAGGGGATCCACGTCAACCTTCATGTGACTTTTGGCTTTCTCGTCAAACATCAGCCTTCCCTCCTTGATAGCATTTTGAATAAAATCCCTGAAAAGAAAACATTGTGAGGTTTTGTGGCCTAGAAAGTTATGATAACTGAGGAATTTTAGTATTAGGAGGCACTATCAGTTGACAATCTTTTACAAGCAAATCAAAATTTCATCACATTTGGTGACATCAAATGTGTAAGTTTTCTTAGGGAATTTATCATTTTTCTCTATTTCAACAGGATTTCTGCCATTCGATGGTGTGAGCATTTTACAAGAATATGGGAGCGCTTCTTTCAATTCATCCAAATCTACTTCGAATTCTTCGAAGCCATATGGATCATTGAAGATTTCGGTTTCTTCCTCTTCGGCCTCGACATAAGCTACCCTTTCTTTCTTATAATTCTTACTTGCTCTAGCCTTTTCAGCTTTCAATCGTTCAACATGTCAAACTCTATCTTCTAATTGGGCCATATCTCTTAAATATTGGGTATCTAGCTTCTTTCGAATAGAATAATCTAGCCCACCAGCGGCCATTTCTACTAGTTCGTGTTCAGGTACTACTGTAAAGCATCTATATTTCAATAGACTGAACCTATTTAAATAGTCGTCTATTGGCTCAGTGAATTTTCTTTTAATGCTGGCTAATTCTTTGAGACTTATTTTGGTTTGTCCCATGTAGAATTGTTCATGGAACAATCTCTAAAATCGAGGCCATGCATCTATAGAATTTGGTGGCAGTGTAGTAAACTACGTAAAAGCATTTTTCGCTAACGAACTATGGAAATATTTTATCCTTAGGCTTTCACTATTTTCCAAATCCCATGCCTCAGTCAAATATATGGCTACATGTTCGACAGTAGATTCACTAAAGGCATTAACCCTAATATTTTGATTACTGATTTATCTCATTAGGGCTGTTGGAACATTCTTAATGAGTGGTTTGTTTGATTCCCTTTTCTCCAGGTAGAATTGCTCAACACAATCCTTCTACGTGCAATTCTAGAAAAAGAACACCACAGGAACTTTAGAGCTTAAAGATGCTTACCTTTTCAAGTCCAAATCTTTACCTGATTTCCCTTGGTGCAGAGCTATTTGGCACATCAACATTTTGCCTAGTAGGTGTATTCTTTTCAGGAAAATGATCAACAAGAAAATTCCCATATATGACTTTATCATGGAGAGAGGTATCTCCCTGGCTTTCAAGTGTACCATTTGTTATGCAGAAACCGAAACCTTCCAACACCTGATTTTTGATTGCAAGCTCTCTAATTGCCTGTGGAGATGGCTTATGAACAAGTTTCAGATTTCTAATAATCCCAATACTAATGAAGGTTGGTGGAGCTTAGTTTCCTCAACAAATTCCCTCAGATTTCTTTAGTTCTTTATGTTGTTGTCATTAATTCGCTCTTCTAGATTTGGTAAATCAGAAACAACTCCAAGCATGGCATGTGCAAGGTCACTCTTTCTATTGCCATTGATTAGATTATGCTCCAAGTCCAGATTTCGCGCAACTCTCCTGTGAATACAAGATTACACTCAAAGATGTTTTTGATTTATGGCAAACTCAAATGAGCATTCAAACAACAAGGAGGAATCAGAAAAGCAAAGCATTTGATCACTCATGAAAGCACAAGGTGATCCACTATGCATATAAGTCGACTTAACACAAGCTGGACATGAAAAATGCAGAAAATTAGCAGTTAGGTCGACCTACTGTCAACCTAGGTCGACCTAAAATGAAGGAAAATCCATATACCTCTGCTAGGTCGACTCACAGACCATTTAGGTCGACTCAAAATGAAGAAATCTTCATATCAGTCTGCTAGGTCGACCTACATGGCAACTAGGTCGACCTAATCTGTGAAAATGTCCCCAGAATGCATCAGAAGAGGATTCTGGTCGACCTACTCCTTCAACAGGTCGACCTAACTGGGAGCAAAATTCTGCAAGCTCTGTTAGGTCGACCTAAGCACTACAAGTGGTCGACCTAACTGATCAAGAAAGTTCAAAAATCAGTTTTTCTTGGTTCTAACTGTTATTCAATCATATATATTGTGCAAGGGTAATTATTCAAGCAACACCAACGACTGAAAGATACATAAACGCTTCTCATCTTCGTTCTTCATCATCTCCAACACAATTACACATAATCATTCTTGCGTTGCGGGTTAGTGATGAGTTCGATAACGTCCATGGAACGGAATTGAAGATTCCTAGTGGGTGAAGGTTTGTGGGGTTTGTTGGTGAATAAAATCTGCGGGTTTTGTCCTCCACGACGGGTGGTTCTTGGGGGTTTTTATCAAGAGGCGTTCATTGAGGATTCGGCTGAGTGTAACGATTGAGGAACGGGGAGTTCAAGGAATCAAGACACTGCAGAAGGGAATCAAAGTGAAGCTCTTGGATAACCTTGATCTGGCTCAAGATTAAGGGGGAAGAAGATTCAAAGGATCGACATAATTGGTTTATCGTTTATCGCTTTGTTATCTTCTTTGTATATACTACTTTCAACATTAATGAAAGATTACCCAATTTCAATTTGGAATTGGGGGCAGACGTAGTCGTAGCGAGGACGATCGACGAACTGCCTAAACAAATATCGTGTTCTTGTCGCTTTTACTTTCTCTTTTACTTTCTGTTCATAATTGGTTATAAGTGCAAAATTGATCAACGATTCGAGTGTTAAAATTGTGAATTAAAGTTCTGCACAAACATCACAATTCACCACAACTTGAATCACTATCAATTTGAACGTATCACCAAGTGTTTGTGTTTTTGCTTAATCCAATCTTACTGCATTGAAAATCAAAATTGTCAATCTAGAGGTTAATTGGTTTTCAGTTGTAAAACGTACTGTTTAGCTATCATATTACTTCACCATCAATTCCACTTACTCTTTGGTTTTGAAACACATACGACCTTTGCAATAGCGGTCCAGAATAGACGCAAGTCGATTCAGAACCGCTTTCGCTCGAGTCAGTAGAAAAATCCTTAAAAACTTAGTGAGATCTATTCACCCCCCCCCCTCTAGATCTTTAGGCCAACGTCTAACAAGTGGTATCAGAGCTCTGGTTTATTCCGTGCTTCGTGAAACACTTATTGGAAAGATGGCCTCTGGACCTAAAGGGGCTCATAATAGAGCTCCAGTTTTCAACGGAGAAAACTACGGCTATTGGAAGGATTGTATGTGTGTCCATATCAATGCAATTGATAGGATCATCTGGACAGCTATTGTCAATGGTCCATTTCAGATCACTATGACAAATGCAGCTGGTGCAGTTGTTCCAAAACCAGAAGATACTTGGAATGCTGAAGATGAAAAGAAATATGCATACGATTGGAAAGCGAGAAACATTCTAATCTCAGCTCTAGGAGTTGATGAATACTATCGCGTTTCCCATTGTAGATCAGCTAAAGCTATGTGGGACACATTGCAAGTTGCCCACGAGGGAACGGATGATGTCAAACTAGCTAGGATCAATACGTTAACTCAAGAGTTCGAACTTTTCCACATGGAAGATGGTGAAACCATCGAAAGCATGCAGAAAAGATTCGTTCACCTGAAAAATCGATTAAATTCTCTTGATAGACCTGTTTCCAATGCAGTTGCTACTAACAAAATCTTAAGGTGTTTGAACAGGGAATGGCAGCCCAAAGTTACAGCAATTAAGGAAGCAAATGATCTCAACACTTTAGACATTACCACTCTCTTTGGTAAACTAGAGGAACATGAACAGCATCTTAAATGCCTTGACATGCATGAGAAGAGGACAAAGAAAGAAAAGAACATGGAGAAAGAGGTAGAGAAGAAGTCAATAGCTCTAAAAGCTTCGAGCTCCAAGACCTCAAAACGAGAGCCAAAGGATAGTGACACAAGTGATGACGAAGACTCCGATGATGAGGAAATGGGACTGTTTGTGCGAAGATACAACAAATATCTAAAGAAAAATGGAGCAAAACATTCCGACAAAGGATTGATCAACTATAGAAACAATCAAACATGTTCAAACAAGATGACGACAACAAAGGAAAGATCAAAGGTCTTTGCTTCAATTGTGGGAAAGCCGGTCACTACAAACCGGATTGTCCATACCTTAAGAAAGAAAAGGAGAAGAACCAAAGCAAAGGTCATAACAAATCTAAAAGAGCTTACATAGCATGGGAAAGTGATTCATCTAGTGAAAGCTCGTCAAGCGATGAAGAAGAATCAGCAAACCTATGTTTCATGGCTCATCAAAACAAGAAAAAGAAAGCTGTAAGTCATCTTAAACCTGAACTCGTAGATAAGGTATCTCATTCTCAACTAAAACTTGCTTTTGAAGAATTACATAGAGATGCAATTAAAGCTTTCAAACTTTTGGCCTCAAATAAGAAAATATTTTCATATCTTGAATCAAAAGTTGAGAAAACCGAAAGGGATATGGAAGCTTTAAAACAATCTATGCTAGACATTCAAAAGGACAAAGTTGAATTAGATCCTACATCATGGTTTGGTTGTGAGACATGTCACATTTGGCAAAAAGAAGTAAGAGATCTAAAAGCCAAGTTAGACAAGGCTCTACAACCAAAAGTGACTTTTGCGGTTGATCCAAACAAGTTCAAAAGATCGTATACTCCTTTATATAGTAAATACACTTTTGTACCAAAAGTATCAACTAGCAAAACTCCATATTCTCATCATATTACCTGTCATTATTGTTGCAAAAAGGGACATACCATTGAAAAATGCAAATTTAGGAGAATTTTAGTTCCTAAAGGAGTATTTCAATGGTTGCCTAAGTGCAACAAATTGTGTACTCACCATCCAGGACCCAATGAAGATTGGGGACCTTCCACTCTAATTTAATCTCGCAGGAAAAGTGTCTTGACATCGCCGAACGGTGGAAATTCGTTGACAGCTGGTGCTCAAGACACATATAGGTAGACATACCAATTTTGGTAGGTCATCTATGTAGACAGTTTGAAGAATCATACTCGGCAAAGGAAATGTAGGTGTTCTATCCATCACAAATGTATGAGATACATCACAAATACAGATATTCCGAAAAACACTTAGGACGCAGTACTTGATGTGCAAATTGGCAAGTTGCATTGCAAAGAGATTTTAAACTTATTCCTAGCAGAATATTGTTTGGGACTATGTCCCGCATCCGGGAGAACATCGAGTAATCGATACTAAATAAGTTTTTCGCAAAAATCAACCTGTGAAACATTCCATCAAAACAATTCACTATCAAATCTAGGAGTATGGCACACTGACAAGAAGACTCCACACAATGATGACAAAACACCTACATACTGAGAAAAGGTAATATGTTTATTGTTCACTTCCAAAAATTTTATTGATGCTATAATATGCTATCAATTAACATGCTTATAGTGACTTCATGTGCTCTTATCTACTCTTCTCAAATACTTATGTATATATGTTCATCATTTCATTCATAACATACAATGGTTGTGCATTCAAGCAAATAACAAAACAAAAATACATCATATAGAAACATTTCTAAGGCATTTTCATCATTGAAAGAAACTTAGGTCGACCTACCCTGTATTTGAGTCGACCTACATAAGAAGCTTCTTTAGAAAAACCAAAAAGGTCCAGTTGCGTCGACCTACTCACAATTTAGGTCGACCTAATTTGGTCATTTGTTGTTACTACTTCTGTTAGGTCGACCCAGCTTCACTTTAGGTCGACCTACTGCGTAAATTTTTTTCATATTTGGGTCTGTTAGGTCGACCCGACCCAATAACATTCATTCAAAACACTCCATTCTTGCATTCCCTCTCATTCTCATCTCTTTTGGTACGGCTAACCCTAATTCCTCAAACTCAAAACTGTCAAAAATCCTCCCTCTCTCACTCAAAGCATCTCCAACCATGCCTCCAAAATCAAGAAAAGGAAAGGAAATTGCTTCCAGTTCATCATCTCAACCGGTAAGTGCTCTTGTTCATCCTGATTGTAGAGAAAACTTTGAGAAGTGGCAGATGAAAAGGAAAATTGTTAAGCAATATACTTATGATCCAAATCTTGTCGAAAACATGCATATCCCTGATGTCGCTGCGTTAATTGAACATCAAAATATTCATCCCTTATTGCAATGTGATACCTCGTACTGTGAAAATACCGTTAGGGCTTTCTATGCAGGATTTACAAAAGGAGACGGTTGTAACTTCCGTTTCAAAATGGGATCTAGATCGCATGTTGTTGACAAACGGGTCTGGATTAGTATCTTTGGTCTGACAATCGTTGGTGATGAACTCCGTATGGTAGACGGGGATGTACCGGGAAACTATGATCATGAGGCCTACATGAAGTCAATCCTCAAAGATCCTTTCGTATTTGACAGATCAAATGAAACAATAACAGCTGGTCATTTAAAGCGAGATCCTAGGCTCTTGAACTGGGTAATCTCAAGAATCATTCGACCAAGGGCTGGAGGATATTCAAGAATTGAAAGAAATGAAGTGGTGCTCATGTATCTGCTGCAAAACAGAACGCGTTTACACTGGCCTCACTTCCTTGCTGCTAAGTTTCATGAGGTCAAACAGAAAACTACAGCCCTATGTTATGGTTCAATCATTCAAACAATTGTCAATCACTTTGGTATGCGACTTGATCACTTACACTACACTCGCGTACATCAATCCCAGGAATTCTCACAAACCACCTTGACTCTTATGGGATATCATTGGAATCCTGTGAGGAAAACATATTATCTCATTCAAAAAGGAACAGGGAAGGTTATCTACAACTATGATGATCCTACGGAGTTTGGAAACAATGTAGGAAATGAGGAAGAAGGAAACGATCAAGAAATAGCAAATGAGGAGGATCAAACCATGGAAGACATAGCTCATGACACAGATCCAAATTGGCAATATGTTCCGTCTCAACAGGAAGAAGTTCCTTGGGGATACACTGCTCCACCTCCTCCTGATCAATCTAACATAATATCTATGCTTGAAGCTATGCAACTTCAACAACAGCAGAACTTTGAAACTCAACAGCTTCAATTTCAAACAATGCAGCAGCTTCAACAAGATAGATATGAGGAACAACAACGGCAATACCAATCTCTGTACGGCTTGGTTCAGGAACAAAGGAACGATTTTGAGACGTTTGCATCCAACTCCATATTGAGGCAGAATCAGTTTGAGGAAACGGCATTGCATCGTCATGCTAACATCAGCCAAAGCTTCAACACTCTTAACATGTCTGTGCTGGATTTGTTGGAACAGGTTGAAGAAGATCGACCTCATACATTTCAAAGAGGAAGAGGAAGAAGGGGCAGGCGTTAGGACATATCGTTTATCATATCATCATTTCATTGCATTTCATGCCATTAAGTTTTTTTTGTTTTGTTTTGTTGTTAAAAACATTATATGATGTAGCACTCTATGTTCTCTTTTATAATTCTCTTGAACTATTATGTATGTTGTTAGCTTGCTTTAAAACATGATTAGCTCTTATGATTTCACCATTTACATGTTATCTATCTCTATGACTACCGGTATCCTTTATTTTTCTTGTTTCTCTCCTACTCTGCTCTCTTTGTTTCTCTTTTTGATGTTGTCAAAGGGGGAGATAGATACAATAGATGCTGAGTGTACGGGGGAGCCTTGGTGAGAGATTGCCCTGTTGAGAGATAGATGCTGGATGTACGGGGGAGCTCTGTTGAGTCCTTGTCACTTACTACCAAAGCTTTTGACTATTGGTTTGCCATCATCAAAAAGGGGGAGTATGTGAATACAAGATTACACTCAAAGATGTTTTTGATTTATGGCAAACTCAAATGAGCATTCAAACAACAAGGAGGAATCAGAAAAGCAAAGCATTTGATCACTCATGAAAGCACAAGGTGATCCACTATGCATATAAGTCGACTTAACACAAGCTGGACATGAAAAATGCAGAAAATTAGCAGTTAGGTCGACCTACTGTCAACCTAGGTCGACCTAAAATGAAGGAAAATCCATATACCTCTGCTAGGTCGACTCACAGACCATTTAGGTCGACTCAAAATGAAGAAATCTTCATATCAGTCTGCTAGGTCGACCTACATGGCAACTAGGTCGACCTAATCTGTGAAAATGTCCCCAGAATGCATCAGAAGAGGATTCTGGTCGACCTACTCCTTCAACAGGTCGACCTAACTGGGAGCAAAATTCTGCAAGCTCTGTTAGGTCGACCTAAGCACTACAAGTGGTCGACCTAACTGATCAAGAAAGTTCAAAAATCAGTTTTTCTTGGTTCTAACTGTTATTCAATCATATATATTGTGCAAGGGTAATTATTCAAGCAACACCAACGACTGAAAGATACATAAACGCTTCTCATCTTCGTTCTTCATCATCTCCAACACAATTACACATAATCATTCTTGCGTTGCGGGTTAGTGATGAGTTCGATAACGTCCATGGAACGGAATTGAAGATTCCTAGTGGGTGAAGGTTTGTGGGGTTTGTTGGTGAATAAAATCTGCGGGTTTTGTCCTCCACGACGGGTGGTTCTTGGGGGTTTTTATCAAGAGGCGTTCATTGAGGATTCGGCTGAGTGTAACGATTGAGGAACGGGGAGTTCAAGGAATCAAGACACTGCAGAAGGGAATCAAAGTGAAGCTCTTGGATAACCTTGATCTGGCTCAAGATTAAGGGGGAAGAAGATTCAAAGGATCGACATAATTGGTTTATCGTTTATCGCTTTGTTATCTTCTTTGTATATACTACTTTCAACATTAATGAAAGATTACCCAATTTCAATTTGGAATTGGGGGCAGACGTAGTCGTAGCGAGGACGATCGACGAACTGCCTAAACAAATATCGTGTTCTTGTCGCTTTTACTTTCTCTTTTACTTTCTGTTCATAATTGGTTATAAGTGCAAAATTGATCAACGATTCGAGTGTTAAAATTGTGAATTAAAGTTCTGCACAAACATCACAATTCACCACAACTTGAATCACTATCAATTTGAACGTATCACCAAGTGTTTGTGTTTTTGCTTAATCCAATCTTACTGCATTGAAAATCAAAATTGTCAATCTAGAGGTTAATTGGTTTTCAGTTGTAAAACGTACTGTTTAGCTATCATATTACTTCACCATCAATTCCACTTACTCTTTGGTTTTGAAACACATACGACCTTTGCAATAGCGGTCCAGAATAGACGCAAGTCGATTCAGAACCGCTTTCGCTCGAGTCAGTAGAAAAATCCTTAAAAACTTAGTGAGATCTATTCACCCCCCCTCTAGATCTTTAGGCCAACGTCTAACATCTCCTTCCTAAATTGCCCTTATTAACTTGTTGGACTTCTATTTCATTAATGCGTTTAAGTTCAACATTCAACCCCCCAAGGCCCCTTCTATCAAAGAGTTCATTTGGGCCCTTCCTCCTTAAGGCTGGTACAAATGTAACTGTGACAATGCCTTCATTCATGACAATTCTACTGTTGGTGGTGGAGGTATTTTTAGAAATCATAAAGGAGATTTTTTATTGGCTTTCACGGAGAATCTTAACAGTGCCTCCTCTATTCATGCATAATTTGGATATGTGGAGATTAGTATTCATAGGGGTTGGCCTAAGATTTGGATCGAAACCGATTCAATCTTGGGTGTTAAAGCTTTTTCCAAGCACAAGTTAGTCCTTTAAATTTTTAGAAACAGATGGAAGTATTATCTTCATCAGGATAGATTTTTTCATGTTGTCATCACTCACATATATAAAGAAGGTAATTCTTGTGCCGATTTTTTGGCGAATTTTGTGCTCGGCATTAGCTTTACCATTATTTTTTACTCCAGTCATATTGGTGTTAGGAATGATTTTGTAAAGAATAAATTAGGTATACCTTTCTTTTAATTCTCGTAATCCTTGGGGCTAACTTGTTACCCTATTTTGTATCTTTTTTTAGTTCTATCTATTGTCGTTTATTCAAAAAAAAACTTATCGATCATTATTGTGAATGGTGTACGAAATGTAAAAGGACTACTTAAAATGAAATGGAGTGAAAACATATAAAAATTGTTGTCCCAAATAATTGTCATTTTTAGCTTTTAAGACTATTTTAATTTTTTTTTAAACTATATTCTCTAATAATATTATATGTATTTGTACATTCTTATCTTTTCATCTAAAGCGATTTGTTATTTTGGGTCTATGCTTCAGGGACTCCAAACATTTCAATTCCACTTTAGGCTAAATATATATCGGGTTTAAAGTAATAAAGTTGGGTGAGAACTAGAACTGAACAATCGGTCGATTTCGGTGGATTTCAAGCCCAAAACTTAAATATAACGTAAACTGTGATTACATTTTTAAGTTCCAATTTTAATCGATAAAGTTTTGATTTTCGAAAAATTCGATTAAATCGATTTGAGGGATAAATCGGATCAGTTTAGTCGGTTTAATATTTATTGAGTAAATCTATAAAAATTACTCATCTTTTAGAAAATTAACAAATATAAATTTAATTTTTCTTAAAAAAATCAAAATTTTAGAATAACTTAAAGATAAACTATATTTTTATTCATGAAAAAGTTATGGGACAACTTCTCTATCCATCACAAAAAATTGACTAGTGTACCTTCAACTAATCACATGGTGCAATTTAATTTTAACATATTTAATTATTTATTAAATAATACAATTGTTTGTTGTTTTCAAAGCATTTTATATTTGAAGGTAATTTTACCCAATTTTTTAAGTTGAGTAGATAAGAATTCACCAAAAAATTATTATTACGTGATATTATTTCAAATATCATTTGACATTAATTTAATTATTATCATACTTTAAACTACAAATTAAATAATAATCAAAATTTCATATTGTAAATATACTAATACTATGTCATAATTAGATTATAAAAATGATAATAACCTCACAATATATAATAATAAAAATAAATATTAATTAGGTTCGGTTGGTTTCGATTTTTAACGGGTAGAAAATTATCATCCGAGTCCGACCGAAACAACTATATACTGCCATAATTAAGCAATCGAATCAATCCAGCACCCAATCCGACCCGATCCGTTTGCAAAAAAAAAGACAACAAGTCAGTCGGTTTCAATTGGGCGGTTCAAATTTGTTCACCCCTAATGAGAACTAGACAAGATGAATTTTTCGACATGGACAAGTGGATCAACCATAGACATACACACCTCATTTGACAACGTGAGCATCTCTACTAGGGGTGGTAAAATTGACCGTGATCTGCCAAGCGGGCCCGCGCGCCTGCCAAAAAATGACGGGTTGGGTTGGGATTTTGGACCCGCCATCCATCAAACCCGCCCCGCGAAAACCCGTCGTCAGTCAAAGTTCGCCCTATCAAAACCCACCGCCCGCCAAAGTCCACCCCACCTATTCGTTTAGCTCGTCCCGCCTTAAGTCCGTCCTTTTTCAGTTAATTTTAATAATTCTAATTCTTTATGATTTTATTTTATACATTTATTTGTGAATATATGTAATATTTTTTTAAGTAAAGTTTGTTAAAAAGATGTTTTATAAAAAATTATTTAAGTGAAAAATCTAGTTAAAAGATAAAAAAATATATTAATCTAGTTAACCAGTGCCCCCGGGGCACTCGTTAGCATTACCCTTTTAAAAAATATGCGGACAAGCCTGCTGTCTGTCAACCCGCCGTCTGGTCGGATAGACAAGATTTTTATATTCATTTTCACTTGGCGGACTTGCCCGTTCCGCTTTTTTTTTTTTAACAGACTTAAAATAGGATGGAGTGGAGCGGTTTACCACCGGTAATCTCATGTACACAAGTTATTAATAGTTATACATTTTCAGTTTCAAATAAGAAGGCAATAGAATTAATTGTTTTGAATGATGTCAAAGAGATAGGAAGACATAAACATTTATGACTCATTAATTGGACTTATGTATGTCTGCATGATCAATTATAAATAATCAGATATCTTCAACACACAGCTTATGATCGTGTAGATTTATCAATTAATTAGTTTCACATGTTCAAATATTATTTTAAGTAATTACTCTCCACTATATATTTATGATGATAACAAAATGTATCAATAGTTAATATAAGTTCTTAAATAAAATTACTACTCCTCTGTTTTATAATACTATTAGGTGTTTTCTTTTTTATTTTTAGTTGTCTCAAATTATTTGTCTTTTTAATCATGTAATTACTCCACTATCTATTATTAGTAAGGGTATTTGAGTAAATTACGTTCGTTTTATCATTTAAATCAACATAATTAGAGCCAGTTTGTTTCGGCTTTAAAAAATAGATTTTTTCTTTGTATTTTTTAAAATAGATTTTTCAAAACCGTTTTTGAAAATATTACAAGTTTTTTTATATTCGTTTTTTCTAAAATGAAATACTAATTTTGACATCCTATAACATAAATCTACATTAATGAAGATCAAAACTTAGTCAAAATCGCAATATTTTAAAAAAATTGTATTTCGAAAATGATTTTTATGAAAATCTATTTAAAATGGCTTCAAAATTAAGTGATTTTTTGAAATTTTGATATCCAACTTTTTTTCCATAAATAGATGAAATACCTAAAATCACATTTTAAGAATAACTATTCAAGCAAAATTTTTTATTTGAAGCTTTTATAAAAAGTTTTTTTTGTAAAATTTTGTTCACAAAAGTATATAACACTATAAAAATCATTTTTAAAAAAAGCCAAAACAAACATACCATAATCATTATAAAAATCTAAATAAAAAAAAACCTATTTCACAGGAAATTTTATTTATCATCATACTAAATTATAATCCTAGAAGTTCTTCCCACCAAAACTTCCCGCCAAAATCTATAATAAATAATAAATTAATTAAATAAATAAAAAACAATAATAAATAGCTAATAAACAATTAAATTTTAAACAATTAAAATCTATTTTTAAAAAACAATAATAATTAAAAATAAAATGTGGTTTCTTAATCAATTTTCATCCCACTAAGCCACAACATTAAATAATTAACTCAATATTAATTTTTTTACACCACTATCATTTTTCATCCCACTAAGCCACAACACTAAATAACTAACTCAATATTAGTTTTTTTTACTCCACATTAGGAAGGGAGCACATTCACAACCAACCCCACTCACCCACCCCTATTCTCTGTCATTCCCTTTATAAATAATCAATTCTTATAATGTTATTTCATCTTAATCACAATTCATTACATTGAATCTCACGTATAGTTCCTTTATTATGACACAATATTTACTTTTCATGCAATCATAATTTTTACTTCTCATTTCATTCCATTAAATCTCAAGTATAATTACTTATAGCATTGGTACTTCTCATGCCTTTAAATCTCAAGCATAATTTACTTATACCATTGGTAACAAAAGAGGGATACAAACTCCTTATTTTTTATGCTTGATTTCTATAATTACTAATATTTGTCAATTTTTGATTTTTTTAGGTACAAATTTTGAAACATTATAAATAATTTAATATATTACAAAAATTCTTGATGAATTGGATTTTAAAAGATGGAGGGTCAGAAGATATATTATAATTTTTTAATATGTTAAATTCTTTTAATTTTATTGACGTTGTTAAATTTTTTATTATTTGTTTGTAGGTATACATTTTAATGTTTTTCTTATTTTGTTAATGTTTGTTTATTCTTAATTTTTTGTAAGTACAAAATTTGAATCATTACGAAATATATAATTTTGATGAATATATTTTTTAATATTTACTAATGTTTATTAATTGATTTTATGTACAAATTTTGGAACATTATAAAATGTATTTTAAAAAAAAGTGTTGATGAGTTGGATAGTGACAGATGGAGGATTATTTTTTTTTATAAAAGGGGTAATATTATAAAAAAGAAGAAGAGTACAAAAAAGGAGGGGGGCAGATCAAACCCTCACTTAAAAGCGTGTGATTCTAAAATTGGGCCGACCTAACTTGTTGGCCAAATGGCTGGACAAAAGCCTAGGCGGAATAGAAATGAAGGACTGGTAACCATTTACCGTAAGGCCTTCATTTGCCAACAAGTCGGCACAAGAATTGGCCTCTCTATACACATGAGTAATCAGAAAATTAATATGTCTAGTATAAACATGGCAATTAATCCATCTGTTCCTAAGGAGCCAAGGGATAGCCGCCCGGTTGCTAAAGGCCTTCACAACAAGGGATGAATCAGTTTCGAGCCACAAATGATTCCAATGGTGAAGCTGAGCTAATTCAATTGCTCTCAGTGCTCCAGATAATTCAGCAAAGAAAGCATTGTGTTTACCGAGATTTTCAGAGAACCCGATGATAAAATCACCAGAGCTGCTGCGAAAAATACCACCACAAGCTGAAGAGGAATTATTGGCCGCACCGTCGGTGTTGACTTTAACCCTATTGTCTAGGGGAGGTACCCAAAAAAATTCTTTGATAAGAGAAGGACGAGGCGGATGTATAGGAACATCGAAAAGCTTCAAGATTCTGAAATCTTCTATAGAATTCCTAAAAGGAAGATTGGTCCAAGTTCCGACAAGTTGTACGTCGGCTTTAATATTGGTAATAGCATTTCTCCAATAGGTAGGACTGTTCTGAAATCTCTTCATATTTCTACAATTCCAGATTATGTGAATGGTGTTGATACAGAGCGCCTGAACCACCACCCTACATTGCGGACTCCAATTCCGATCGCAAATCTTCCAAACCTCAGAGGTACACGATAACTGAATCCTGAAATTCAAAACTTCGGCCAGCCAATTCCAAATGTTACCTACAAAAGAACAAGCAAAGAAAAGATGGAAAGAAGATTCTTCTTCGGTACCGCACAGGTTACAAACCGAGGGCAAATAGCAACCGCGCAGCTTTAGATTCTCATCTGTGGGAAGCTTATTGTGCATAAGCCTCCAAGAGACAACAGACTTGGCAGGCGGAGTATCCTTGCTCCACACGAATTTCGCCCAAGAGAATTGATTATTCTTCTTATATTTGAATTGATAAGCATCTTTTAGATTGAGATATCCTGTTTCGGTGGCAGACCAAACCCGACAGTCCTCTTTTTCTTCTAAGGGGATTTCCACTTGTTGCACCATGGAAGAGATACCTGGACATAAATCTATCACTTGTTGAGGCAGGTTCCAGTGGTAATTGTGAATGTAACTAGCGACTGAGTAATTAAGAGAGGAACGCCATGCTGTAGGAAAGTTAAAGAAATCTGCCAGACAAGTATCACCACACCAAATATCTAACCAGAAATTGGTTTTAACACCATTACCAATCAGAAATGTGGAGTTCGAATTAATCACTTGAAACTCACTCTTAATACTACTCCAAATAGAGGAAGAGATGTGATGAACGATGCACCTATTACCTCTTAGAACCCGAGCCCGAAGAATTTTAGCCCAAGAATCATTAGACAACAACATGTCCCAGCAAAACTTCAAATTGGACGCCTCGTTTAAGGTTGTTAGAGACCTTATGTTTAGCACTTCTTCAGAAAATGGCCTGCACAATTTGCTCCACGCCACCGTGACTAATTTTCTTTTATTGACATCGCCAGATCATAAAAAGTTTCGGATCCAAGCCTCTAGCTCTTTAATTAGAGAAGAAGGCCAAGAGTATGTCGTAATAGAATAAACCATCATACCTTAGAAAATAAACATTATTTTAAATTTACTTTTTGTTCATTCAATTTTATTATATGTCCTTTTAATTATATTCACGTTTCTTAATTTTTTATTATTAGTTTATAAGTATATATTTTGAAGTTTTTTATTTTATTAATGTTTATTAATTTTTAATTTTTTGTAGGTACACCTTTTGAATCATTGTAAAATATATTTTTTTGATAAAAAATTTGTTGAAGAAGTTAGATTGCGGAAGTGGGAGGACTAAAAGAAATTATATTGATGTTTCTTTAATAATTATATTTTGGGATAAATTTACGTTATCCCCTGTCATATAGGCGAGATTCGGATTACCTCCTTTAATTTTTTGTTTTAGATTACCCCTTTAATTTTATGGTATCTCTAAACGTGTGAAAATCAAGGGTAAACTGAATCTCGCCTATATGACAGAGGGGTAATGTATATTTATCCCTTATATTTTTTTCATAGGTACAAATTATGATGTACTAGAAAATATGTTTTTTCATTAATCTTTTGTTGACTAATTTTATCTTTTATTGATGTTTATTAATTTTAATTTATTTTATCATTCATTTCTTTTTATAATTTTTATATCTTACTTATGCTTTCTTTTCATATATTTAGTATTCTTTTTTTATTTTGTTTTTCATGGTTTATCTAATTATTATAGTTTAGTTTTAAATTTTATTATTTATTTATTTATGTAACATAGTAAGTTGATTTCTAAAAACTGATTAGTACATGAATTTTCGTTGATATACACTATAATTTTTTTAAAATATATCTTTTTTCATTTTATTCAAATTATTACATTGCTTATACTTTTTATAAAATATATATTCAATATGAAATATTTAAAATATATTTATTTATATTTTTTAATAACAATTAAATAAGATTTACCGTGCATCGCACGGGTAGATGGCAAGTTTATGTAAAATAGTAAAATGCGACAAGTAAAGTATTATTGGAGTAACAAATGATCAGTTATTGTAATTATATTTGGCTGAATTTATTAATCGTAAATTGTCAACTCGGTGAACTGATTAATTGAGTTGTAAGGAAGTTGTTGTTGCTTTATGTGTGCAATAAATACAAATATGACCGGAAAATTCAAACTTTGCTTGTGGAGACAGTGAGAAAGTAAAAATACGAC
Organism: Vicia villosa; assembly: GCF_029867415.1. Lineage (NCBI taxonomy): Eukaryota > Viridiplantae > Streptophyta > Magnoliopsida > Fabales > Fabaceae > Vicia > Vicia villosa. The sequence goes on along the minus strand of NW_026706337.1, from coordinate 142,863 downwards.
ACCGATTAGTTTATCTTTGAACTTTGAATATGCTTTTGGACGGAGCAATATGTTTAGTGAAAGGTATTAATAGGTACTTTTTCTTATACCAGTCAAATTTACACTCCTAGCTTCTTGTAAAACTCTATGGCCACATAATAATAATAATAATAATAATAATAATAATAATAATAATAATAATAATAATAATAATAATAATAATAATAATAATAATAATAATAATAAGGTTATGGGACAAGGTTATGTACAAGTTATTTCTAAGATTTTAATAATAATAAGGTTATGGGTTCTATGTACAAGTTATTTCTAAGATTTTAATAATAATAAGGTTATGGGTTCTATGTACAAGTTATTTCTAAGATTTTGTTAAGTATATTGAATAAGGTTATGGGAAGTTTGATAATTATGAGTTAATATGCCTTTATTCCTCGTAAACAGATGATCGATGTTGTTTTGTAATTAATGAGTTATTGGATTTTGCTAAAAGAAACAAAAGAGAATGCTTATTGGTCAAGGTAGATTTTGATACACCATATGATTGTGTCTATGTGAATACTGATGCCACGTGTAATAATAATAATAATAATAATAATAATAATATTAATAATAATAATAATAATAATAATAATAATAATAATAATAATAATAATAATACACGCGTCTGATTGGTTTAGAGCGTAAAATTATTTTACAGTGTGAATCCATACTCTTTTTTCTCTAATAATAATAATAATAATAATAATAATAATAATAATAATAATAATAATAATAATAATAATAATAATAATAATAATAATAATAATAATAATAATAATAATAATAATAATAATAATAATAATAATAATAAGGTTATGGGACAAGGTTATGTACAAGTTATTTCTAAGATTTTAATAATAATAAGGTTATGGGTTCTATGTACAAGTTATTTCTAAGATTTTGTTAAGTATATTGAATAAGGTTATGGGAAGTTTGATAATTACTACCTCCGTTCCTTTTTATAAGAGACAATTCACTTTTTAGGTTCATTGAATAATCAATGTATCTAGTCTATAAATAGACCAAATACATTAGTTATTGAATGAACCTAAAAAATGAATTTTCTCTTATAAAAAGGAACAGAGGTAGTATTAGTTAATATGCCTTTATTCCTCGTAAACAGATGATGGATGTTGTTTTGTAATTAATGAGTTATTGGATTTTGCTAAAAGAAACAAAAGAGAATGCTTATTGGTCAAGGTAGATTTTGATACACCATATGATTGTGTCTATGTGAATACTGATGCCACGTGTGATGAGTAACTAACCCTCTAGGGTTAGTTAGTTGGTTAAACAAGTTTGTTATGACAGTTAGTTAGTTAGCTGAAACTTAGATAGCTATATAACTACCAATGTAATCAATGTAACGTCTTGAGATTGATTAATATAGACTTGCACTATTCTTCTCCTTCTACATTCAGTTTCTCTCTTTTTCTCGTGCATTCATCAATGGATAACATGCATGCAACTGAGTGTTCACATGGTATCATCGACATGTGTTCCTTTCTTCCGCTGCACTTCGCAAGTCCTCAATCTCCATATCTTCTTCTTCTTCGTTCTTTAACTCCACTTCTTCGTTCTCACCATGTCTGCGTCCTCAGAAGGCAGTGTTCATGGTGAAACCATTATTCGCAATCAGCAAAAAGGGTATCAAAATGATACTCTCAATCCATACTTCATGCATCCAAACGAAAACCCAACGTTGGTTCTCGTTACTCCTCTCTTGTCAAGCAGCAATTATCATTCTTGGTCTCGTTCCATGACAATGGCGTTACGTTCTAAGAAAAAACTTCACTTCATCAATGGTGCTTTGCCTCGTCCATCGGATCTTGATTTCAATTCCATTGCTTGGGACAGATGCAACACCATGATCATGTCATGGATCAAGAATTTTGTAGAACATGAAATTGCTCAAAACATTCTTTGGATTGAAAATGCAGCTGACTTGTGGATCGAACTGAAGGAAAGATTCTATCATGGTGATGTATTTCGCATCTCTGATCTACAGGAAGAAATCTGCACTTTAATGCAAGGTGACACATCTATTTCTTCCTATTACACTAATTAAGTTGAAAATCTTGTGGCAAGAGTTAGATAATTTTCGTCCAATTCCTACATGTGACTGTGATCTTACATGTGGTGCTATCACTAAGATTCGCACCTACAGAGATAGTGATCAAGTTATTCGATTCTTAAAGGGTTTGAATGATCAGTATGCAGCCATTCGTTCTCAAATTATGCTGATGGATACACTGCCTAACATATGCAAGGTTTACTCTTTGCTTGTTCAACAAGAAAGACAATCTTGCATTCCTCTTGATGAACTAAAAGTGTTAGCCACTCCTAACACTACTCGTGATCCACAATCCAGAAGTAATTCTCGAGGCAGAGGCAGTTCTCCTGGTGGAAGATCCCTTGGTGGCAGAGGTAGAGGTAATCGTGTATGCACTCATTGTGGAATGACAAATCATACAGTTGATACTTGCTTCAAAAAGCATGGCTATCCTCCCAATTGGAAACCAGATGGTACAGTCAACAATTATACCACTGCACATGACAAGTCTGATACTTATTCAAGTGATGATTCTGAAGCTAGTGCACAGGTAAACTCTGGATTGGCTTTTACTCCTGAGCAGCACAAAGCTTTACTGGCTTTACTCCAAGATGCATCAAACTTACAGTCTCATAGCATTAATCACCTTACCTCTCAAACCAATTACAGTTCAGGTATCATTTGTGCTCTTCCAAACTCTTATCATCCTGAAACCTTTGTTCTTGACACAGGGGCAACTGATCATGTATGCTTTACACAAAAATATTTTCAGTGCATTAAATAAATCAAACCTATCACAATCAAACTTCCTAATGGTAGTCTTGTCACCACTAAATTCTCAGGCACCATAAAATTTATTGATTCATTTTATATCACTGATGTCTTATACATGCCTGATTTTTCTTTCAATCTCATTTATGTCCCCAAGTTAACCAAAAACCTTAATTGCCAACTTATGTTTACTGATGTTGATTGTGTCATACAGGATTTATCATCCAAGATGATGATTGGCACAGCTGAACTGCATGGTGGATTGTATCTTCTCAAGTCTCCATCTGTTTACTTGTACCCTAATCCACCTAGTGATTTTGTTAATTCAAGTGTACATGTACCTGTAAAAAGTTCTTCCAATTGTAGCCTATGGCACCTAAGACTTGGTCATACTTCTTTTTCAAAAATTGTTGAACTCAATAAAATCTTTCCTTTTATCAAACTTGTCAACCCTACTTTACCTTGTGATGTGTGTTTTTATGCCAAACAAAAGAGATTGCCCTTTTCTCACATCACTCATATATCTCAGGCTGCATTTGATTTGCTACACATGGACATATGGGAGCCTTTGGCCACTCCCTCCATGATGGGATTTAGGTATTTTCTCACCATTGTAGATGATAAGAGTAGATTCACTTGGCTATTTCTAATGAGACAGAAATCTGAAACTTCTAAACTTGTCCAATCATTCATAGCCATGGTTAAGACACAGTTTAATTGCCAAGTTAAAAGCATTAGATCTGACAATGGTCATGAATTCAAAATTCTTGAGTTTTATCAGTCACTTGGCATCACACATCAGACCTCTTGTGTTGGTACCCCTCAACAAAATGGTATTGTTGAGAGGAAACATCAACACATTCTTGGCATTTCTAGAGCACTCTTATTTCAAGCCAATCTTCCACACATTTTCTGGGCTCATGCTGTTAGTCACTCAGTTCACATCATTAATAAACTACCTACTCTTTTCTTAAAGCACAAGTCACCCTACCAAGTTCTTCACAATACCCTTTCAGACATGTCCTATATGAAAGTGTTTGGTTCCTTATGCTATGCCACTATCCTAAAAGCTAACAGAAAGAAACTTGATGCTAGGTCTAGAAAATGTATCTACTTAGGATATAAACCAGGTGCAAAGGGGCATCTCTTATTTGATCTTCTGTGCAAGGAAATTTTCCTATCCAGATATGTCTCATTCTTTGAAACTGTTTTTCCCTACAAACCTAATTCTCATTCCAACACTCCTACACAACAGCCAAATTCATCCTCAGATGACTTGTTTGATCATTTTTTCATGATTGAGCTAGCCAATCCTCCCCAAATGCCATCCACTAGTTCATCTGCTCCTAGTGTCAATCCTTCTCCTCTTCCCAAGTCAGCTTCTCCTATACCTGTTCATAGCATTAACCCTTCAGCACCTGATCCTAACCCTCTTCCTAATCCTGTCAGAAAATCTGCCAGACATATTCAGCCACCTTCATATCTTAAAGATTATCATTGTACACTATTATCAGATACAATCACCAAGCATGATTCAGCTAGGTCCACATCATCTTCCACATGTAAGTATCCTATTTCTGATGTACTCAATTACAGTTTTTTGTCTCCTGACCACAAACATTTTGTCTTAAATCTATCCTCCATTCATGAACCACAATCCTATGAGACTTCTATGCTTGATGTTAATTGGCAAAAGGCCATTGAAGCTGAGTTGTCTGCTCTGACTAAAACCAATACATGGCTACTTGTGCATTTGCCTCCACAGAAGAAATCAATTGGATGCAAATGGGTGTTTAAAGTCAAACTTCATGCAAATGGGACTATTGAGAGATACAAAGCTAGGCTAGTTGCTAAAGGCTTCACACAAACTGAAGGCCTTGACTATACAGATACTTTGAGCCCTGTGGTCAAAATGACTACCATTCGAGTTCTCCTTGCAGTCGCAGCAGCTTCCAATTGGCCTCTCTATCAACTGGATGTGAACACAACATTTCTTCATGGAGATCTTCTTGAAGAAGTCTACATGAAACCTCCTCCGGGTCTAGAGCTCCCTCAACCTGGTCTTGTATGCAAACTCCAAAGATCCTTATATGGACTAAAGCAGGCTAGCCGCCAATGGAACACTAAGTTGTCTGACACTCTCATCGCATCTGGTTACTTACAGTCCAAGGAAGATTATTCCTTGTTCACCAAACAATCAGTTCTAGGATTTACTGTCATCCTAGTCTATGTTGATGATTTGGTACTTGGAGGCACTGATCATGAAGAGATCATTAACATCAAAGCATTATTAGATGCTAAATTTAGCATCAAAGACCTAGGCATTCTCAAATATTTCCTTGGTTTTGAAGTTGCTCGTAGTGCTCAAGGAATTTCTATATGTCAAAGAAAATATGCACTTGATCTCATCAATGATGCTGGTCTTCCTGGTGCAAAACCTTGCAATACACCTATGCAACCTCATATCCAGCTTCATCAAACATTTGGTAATCCCATTTCTGAGCCATCAACATACAGACATCTTATTGGCCGATTATTATATCTCACACACACTAGACCTGAGATAGCTTATGCTGTAAGTAAGCTTTCTCAGTTCCTTGCCAACCCTACAGACAAGCATATGCTTGCTGGCATTCATGTGCTTAAATATCTCAAGCACAACCCTGGCCAAGGTCTCCTATTCAAGTCTTCCTCTGCCCTACGTCTCACTGGGTTTTCTGTCTCATACTGGGGGGCATGCCCTGACACTCGCAGATCCACCTCTGGCACTTGCTTCTTCCTTGGGGATTCCCTCATTAGCTGGAAGAGCAAAAAGGAAGCTGTGATCTCCAGATCTTCATCTGAAGCTGAGTATCGAGCATTAGCTCACGCGACTTGTGAAGGGATATGGCTACTCTCACTCCTCAATGATTTTAATCTTCCATCTGCCTTGCCTATTATCCTTTATTGTGATAACAAATCAGCCATGCATATTGTTGCCAATTCTGTGTTTCACGAGAGAACGAAGCATATTGAGATAGACTGCCATGTTGTACGTAAATGTGTCCTTGATGGTACGATACATCTAATGCCGGTTACCTCTCACGAACAGGTTGCAGACATCTTCACCAAATCTCTTCATCCAGGTCCTTTTAATCATCTTCAATCCAAGCTTGGAATGATTGACATTCATTCCAGCTTGAGGGGGGCTGTGAATACTAATGCCACGTGTGATGAGTAGCTAAACCTCTTGTCATGCCCTAATTTTGACCCCCCTGAGATGTCATACCTCTAAGTACCTCATCAAACTCAGGACAGGTACTCAGGGCAGTCACTTGTTTGTCTGATACCCAGTCGAGGGTGCTCAAGGACAAAAAGTTCTGGAAAAGGATCAATCAATATGAGAATAACCTCTAATGCAATCATAGGATTCAAATGATTCATTTATTCACCTATGTTGATTAGACAACAGTTATCAGAACTCAGGTTTGCTCAGCTAAGGTTTTTAACCCATCGAGGACTGAAATCAGGGACCACATTTGGGAAACCCTAAAAAGCTCCAGGACACCTATCAATTGGTTCAATCATCTTCAAATAATCCAAATGACAATATCTATTAGGCACTACACTTCAATTCAAGATCTACAGTCATCAATTTCATCTGGTCGACAATTAGGGTTTTTGACCTAATTCACCAAGATAATTGACTTTTAATCAGGGCATGGTGCCACAACTCAAAGCATGGCTCAATATCCTTCAATAACTCAATATGATCCATTCATATCATTCATTTGATGAGGATAGCTTAATTCACTTGAAATCTCCAGAAACGCGATTCACCTGAAAAAGTCAACTGTACAAGATCACCATTGACTTTTTGGAAATTTTGGTCAACCATGACTTTTGAAGTTTTAAATCATCAATATATGATATTTGAAGTCATTTGATCAAGGAAAATCAAGAAAATCAATCAAGAATCAAAAAGTCGAAGTTTGACTTTTCATACTTAGAAAATTTTCTAAGTGTTTTCAAGTGGTTTTTACCCAACTTTGGAAGGGAATATCTCAAAATTTCACCTACAAACTGAAAATAACTTCCAACATAAAAGTTGTAGATTTTGGTCCAATGAACAACTTTGTCAAATATGATTTTTTGGCTAGAAATCAACCATTGAAGAGATATGGAGCTTCAAAGTGACTGCCTTCACAAAACTAGCAAGAAAACCCTAGTTTTCTTCAAACTTTATGGGACTTTTTCACTAATTTCCCTAAGGATTTTGGGCAAACACCAAACTAATGAATTGAAGTACATATCAAGGGCTTTTCAAATTGTACTCAACCATCTTCAAATTCATTATGATCTAAGAGATATGGTTGATCAAAGTTTGGGCATTTGAAGTGAAATTATGGGTCATGTCCAAATTTGAAGTTTGCAAACTTTGTACCAATGCCTCTACCAATTGATGCATCCTCATCCATGAGATATCAGAAGAGATTTTAAGGAATCAAATGCACTATTCCATCGTTTTTGGCCAAGTTGCAAGAATTCAATGCCATGTGATTAAGTAATCATTACAAATTTGGAATCTTGATGAATCACCAAAGAATCTTCTCCTAAGCCAATTAGAGTTCACTTCTGCAACAGAATTGTCCCCTAAGATCACACAAAATCGAGGGCTAGGGGATTGATCAAGTGGAATCAAAATTGCCATCATTGCACTTTAGATATTTTTGAAATTTCTTCATAACCAAGTAACCAAGTTAACCTCATTAAGCAAAGCTCACTCTCTGCAAACACACTGAACTCTTTGCCTATAAATAAGAGAGCATACCTGAGTAATTAGACACACCAAAGCAACATAATTCTTGCTTTCTCTCTTCTTTCTTCATACTTAAGTTTTTCACAGGTTCTTTGGCAAGAAGACTCGGATTCTTCAAACCAAAGCTCTTCCTTTGAAAGTAAGTATTCAAACACGCCAAGGGAGGTATTTAGAGGTGATCCAAACCTCTGGAACACTTTTGTACGTGGAGAATCATCATCTTCACCTCTCACTTGGAGCTGTTTCAGTTGGGGTCGAGCAGGGAGTTCTGGGCAGTTTCAATCCAAGCCAAGCATCTCAACACCTTCCTGAGGGATCACTGAAGCAATCTGGATCATTGCAACAACTCTGTAGCACACTTTGATCAGATCTCAAACTCCATTTCTGAGGTAAGTTTCATGAACTTCAAACTCCATAATTCACGCATGATAAATTAAAAATGAAGTTACCATTTGGTTTCTGCACCTTCAAGGATCATTAACCCTCAATCAATTACATCATATCATGCATATAGAGTATTTCATGTTAATTTCCAGTTTTAGGGTTCTTAGTGTTCATGCGTGTAAATTTTGAATTACACTGAAAATAAATGAAATCAAAGGATACCATCATAATCCTTGTTAAAAAACGAGCAAAATCCATGTTTACATCTTTGAGTTTGGTTGAGAAACGAGTGAGATAGCAAATTCAAAAATTATGGAAGCTTGAGGTTGAAGATGAAGATGGTGGCGCCATTTTTTGAATTTCCCAGAAACGAGTTTATTTTATTTTGAATGGTAGGCGTGTTATCTACGAATTCATCGTAGTGTCCCAATGGTTACAACACGCGTCCAAAAGCCTTGCCTTGCCTTAGGTCTGGGGTTCGATCCCCCCCTCAGACCTTTTGTTCATTTTATTTTTCCAACTCATTTAATGCTTTGCTTTCACATATAATCATATGGGCTCTCTTCCTAAACAGGCCACGCGCGTGGCCCAGTTGGTATTTGTTTTGTTTGGTAACCTATAGGGCGTGGGTTCAACCCTTGGCAAGACCAAACCCTTTTTTTTTTTAACACTATTTTCTTTCATTTTATTTTATAACTTCACATAATTAAATCACCCATCAATTTAAATCATTTTCTTTTGATTTTTTATACACTTCTCATTTAATATATCTATTTTGAGAATATACCAAAAAAATTTACAAAAATATATTATTTTAGTATATTTTAATTAGGTTAAAAAACACATATTTTAAGTATGTTTTAATACCTTAAAAAAATATAATTTTCACTTGATTTTCAAAACCAAATCTCTTGTAAATATTTTTGTGATAAAACCCTAATCATTTAGGTCTTAATCAAGATTAGACTTTGTCATTATCTTAATTAAGTTGACTGTTGTCAAGAATTTAAACTGTTTTCAAATCTCCGATTAGCCGGACGGTCAAAGTTTTCAGACAACAAAACAGTAATCATTTCAATTGCTAATCATTTTCAACTGTTTTTTTATAAACAGTAAATCATTTTTAATGGGCCTCTAATAGAGTGTAAGTCCCAGCACCTTTTTCTTTTCTTAGTTTGTTTTCAAAACTGTATTTACAAAATCTTTTCTCTATTTTCAAAACATTCTTCTAGTATTTGAATGACATTATTCCCGGTGAAACTTTTCAGATACCTATGTGACCTTTGTCCATCTTCACTTCTTCTGTTTTCAAAAACCTTTAACTGTTTATTATGAATATTCAACTGTTATCAATAAAATTGCTGGTAAGGCTTTGGTACATACTCCTTCAAAGGCCTCCACTCCATCCAGGTTAGGCTTTATAGCTTTCAATTTACAGTCTTTATTTAAATTACTATCAAATATAAACTGTTTATATATTGTTTAGAACTACGTCTGAGTGTAAACCTTAGGACAGTTAAACTATATATATATTATAGGACTATGGCCTAGGATTGAGAATATCTTCCCGGTGAAGGCTCTTTCCTAATTAGAGATCTTTAGTTCAAACCCTCAAGATGAATTATTCCCGGTGAAACATCTTGAAAAAGCTTTAGAACCCAAAATAGGATACATCCACCCAAGAGGAATTATTCCCGGTGAAACCTCTTACCCATTTGCTTAGAGACAAAATAAGTTCAAAACCACATAGCTTTCTCTTGTGCTATAACAAGGACCCTCGATTAGCCTCTTCTTGGGCTTTGTACAAGGACCCACAGGCTTCTTAAAAGCATATTCCCAGCTTCCTCTTGAGCTTGTATACAAGGACCCATCAGGTTTCTTATAAACATAGGAACAGGTCTTTAGTTACCTTTTAGCCTACCCTGGTGAGTTTCTTCCACTTTAAACCAGACTTTAAACAAGCTAAGATTGTCTCAATCTCATATTGAGTACACCTTTTGGAATGAGAGACATGGACAGTCTCTGTCACCCTTATCATCATTAATCTTCCTTAGCAGAGTCTAGGATCCATATTTATTTATCCTCAGTCAGTGTCAGCCTTAATCTTGGGCTTTAAACAAGAAGTCTCAATTAGATAATATTTCTGCCATCATTCATAAATCCCTGGAAAGGGTTAGCCTCCAAAAATTCATTCTTTAAAAAGATATTTTCACCAGCTGAGTCAAAATCCTTGGAAAGGGTTAGCCTCCAAAAAAATCAGTCTTTTAATAGATAAATCCTCCAGCAGAGTAAAACTCCCCAAAGAGTCAGCCTCAACCTTGGGCTTCATACAAGGCATGAAACAATAACTTCCCCAGTTAAGAGTCAGCCACAACCTTGGGCTTTGTACAAGGCAGATAATAGAGTCTCCCCAGTGAATCCTTCATCATCAAGTAGCCACAACCTTGGGCTTTGTACAAGGCAGATAAACCACATTTCCTGTGTCAAAGATTCCTAACCTTTAGGATCTTTTCCCCATAGAGTCATCCATACACAGTTTCCTCAACAGTCAGCCACAACCTTGGGCTTTGTACAAGGCAGAAAATAATGTTTTCCCTAGCTAGAGTGGCCACAATTCCGGGCTTTATACAGAACACCAAATAAAATCCATCAAATAAACACTCTCCAACTAGAGTCAGCCTCAATTCTGGGCTTTGTACAGAACACAAAAATTCCATGTAGTTAATCCCCAGTGGAGTCATCTCCCATAGTCAATAAAATCAATCAATCAAAAAGCCTCAAGCTTGGGCCTCATACAAGCCAGCTAAAATCAAATCTTTTATACAGTAGATGGATATAGCTTATCTCTATAGAGAGATCTTTCTCCTATCTCACCACATTCAAATAAACAAACATTACATTTCATTTTAATTTTAACTAAGTCTCCCATTTAGGATTTTGAAAGGCATGAGCTGGCAGTAAAACCCAGACATGTGGTAACTTTCCCTAATTTGGATGAGCATCTTTCTTTCATTCAAGACGCAGTTGATTGGTATACTTGCACATACACAAGTAAGGTCCCCATCTTGAATGAAATGAATTCACTTATTCTGTCACTCTTTTAATGTTTGTGGTGGAATAGTAGAAATACCTCTATGTAAAGATGATTTCATGTCTCTTTAATGTAAATAGAGATTTAATTCAAGCTTCAACCTTGAGCTTCAAGCAAGGCACCAAAAATAATTAATTTCCCTAATTAGTTCTCCGAACTACATTAAGATCTGACTTCCATTAGGGATATGTAGGCATGAGGTTCACAGGGAATCTCAGCGAGCTAACAAAATACCAAAAATAGTCAGTCTGTCTGTCTTTCTTTTAATTCAATTCATTCCTTCTCCTAAACACAAAGGAGAAACTTTCCCATTAATAAGCAACAAACACAAACACATAGACACAAAGAAGGTTCCCGTAGAGTACTACGGATATGTAGGGTGCTTAAACTCTTTCCTATGTATAACCGACCCCCCGGACTCTAGAATTTCTAGTCTAGGTGAATCCCCACACTTAGCAAACTCCTAGGGTTTATTTGATATCTTTTTCCCCTTTCCTACTCGTAGGATAATTAAAAAGTTTGTGTGATATCGTAGGAAGAACTGAAACAAAATTCATCCCGCCCCGGGCGCATTCTCCTTCCAAATTCCGCGTGAAGGGTCTAGCGTGCCGTCCTCCCAAGTGAAACGGGGAGGTAAAGAAAACGACAGTCACACCTCTAGGGTTAGTTAGTTGGTTAAACAAGTTTGTTATGACAGTTAGTTAGTTAGTTAGCTGAAACTTAGATAGCTATATAACTACCAATGTAATCAATGTAACCTCTTGAGATTGATCAATATAGACTTGCACCATTCTTCTCCTTCTACATTCAGTTTCTCTCTTTTTCTCGTGCATTCATCAATGGATAACATGCATGCAACTGAGTGTTCACAGTCTATTCTTGGGATTATTTGAAGGGCATCATGAGAAGGATGAAATTTGGCAATAGATGGTTCAAGTGGATAAATGCTCTTGTTTTTTTTCTTCTAATTCCATGTTAATGTTAGTTAATAGTAGCCCTACTTCTAATTTTATTGTTAGAAGGGGATTAAGAAAAAGGGTCCTTTATCCCCATTCTTATTTTTAGTTGCAGCAGAAGGCTTATCAGGCTTCATAAAGTATGCCATTCAGTTGAGGAAGTTTCAAGGATTTAAGTTTAATAAGGAAGGTCACTTTGAATTTCTTCAATTTGGTTATTAACATGATCCTTATTTGTGACGATTCTTGGACAATATTTGAACAATCTAAGTTGTGTTGAGGGGATTTGAGCTTGTCTGAACCTCTGCAATAACGAGCTAATTGGTATCAATTTGAAGGAGGAAATTTTGTAAGAAGCATCAATTTTTTTTGACTTGTATAATCTGTAACGCCCCGAATTTAATTAATTATTTAATTAAATTGATCGAGGATTTATTCATTAGAATTAGTTGAAGTCGAGGTTTATCGGTATTATTCTACAAACGTAATGGATTAATATGTTGATTTGAGCAGTTAAGTTATGGTCAGATTAATAAGTCGGATTAGTCAGAGATGTACAATTGCGAGTTAGTATTGTTAAAGTTATGGATCGATGGTAAATGTGGAATATTATTGGAAATAATATTCGGTTATGTTGTGTGGTTATTTATTTACGTGTATTATTCGGATTAATTGAGTAATTAAAGAGATATTATGAATTGGGCCTAAGTGGAAAGAATATAACACAATGGATGGGTTATGGGTTAAGCCCATTAGTGAGAATGATAGTAAGAGTTAGGGTTTTTGAGGTTTGGCCTCATAACTCATTTTGTGGAGAAAGAAGAGAAAGAAGGGAAGGAAGAGGGAAAGCTATGGCATGAAGAGGAAGAGCTCCATTGAAGGAAGTGAAGCTTTTGCTAAGATAAGGGTGGGGTTCTTACTTTCTAAGGGTTGGCATGATGATGTTTATGGTGGGTTAGATTGTATGTTATTCTCCATGGATGTGTGAGTTCTAAATGTTAAGTTTTGAGTGAAATCATTTGGGTAATGTTGTATGTATTGATGGAAATGATATGTTATAATGCTTCTTATCATGATTCTATGTGTGGGTTCTGAATTGTAGTATGTTTGGTGGAAAGAATGTGAAAACCTAGCTTTTGGGATTTTGGGTGAAATTCATAGATTTGCATGATTAATGAGGTTTTGATGATTATAGAGGTCCTTATGTGTTGTATATATGATATGTATGGGAATTTCGTGTGCAATTTTGAGCTAGAACATGAACTTGGGTGTTGGGATGAGAAGGGGGATGTGCTGAACGCGTACAGGGAAATGTTCCTGCACTGCGATCGCGGCGCGAACAGTAGTTCGCGGCGCGAACTGAGTATTTGGTAGGCTACTGCCTTGTAGTTCGCGGTGCATCTGTAGGGTGGCGGCGCGTCTGTAGGCAGATTTGAGAAAATTCGAATGTGTGTAACTTTTGATCCGTAACTCCGTTTTAGGCGTCGTTCGAAGCGTTGGAAAGCTAAAGCAATGAACTATACCATGATTCAATAAAATGATCCATATGATATAGTTTCCTATTATGTTTATTAGGATTAAGTGATGAACTATGTTGTGTTAACAAATGAAGTATGCTCCTTGTGATGAATTGACATAATTTTGTCGTAGTATAACTTGATGTGTGTTTTCTTATGATGATACAATGTTATTGAGATGATGATAAGTACCTTCCTTATGATGAATGAGATAATGATGTATGTGATGATATGCATGATTAATAAAGATGTTGTATGCTATATGCGATTAATTGTGCGTATTTGATATGTATGAGTCGACGATGATGCCATGCGATGACTTAACAATATATATGAAATTGAATGTAACGTATTATGATGATCACTTGAATTAAGGAATATGATAAATGTGTTGATGTTGTTGGCAATATGATGAATCGGTGATGTTTGTTATAGTATGATGAATTTGTGGTTGTTGTTAACATGATGAATTTGTTGTCGTTGTCGCTAGTATGTGGAAATAGTTGTTGTTGTCGTAGACCCTATGGTCAATGTTGATAAGTTGTATTGTGATGTATTTTGAAGTGAATTATTGTTGTATGATGATGCAACATAGTGATGTGATTGAGAAGTGATGCATTCTTATGAATGATGATGATTTTGTTGTTGTTGAAGTTCGACATTATATTGATAATGTTCGATGGTGATTTAGATGATGTTGTGACGTATTAATTATGTGTGTTGTGTTTGTGTGGATCTTACATTTATTGAGTCACATCCATTGCATAAAGCGACGATGGCCTTAATGGAAAAAGCGACAGTGGCCTTGATGGCAAATAGCGACGGTGTGCCCAATGGCAAATTTTGAGACGGTGGGGGTTTTACTCCAAATGGTACCACGTGCATTTGCATAAGTCGAGTCACATGTGAATTGCATTTGAGTCTTATTTTATTATGTTTGTGGTGATGTATTGACTTGATGATGAGATGTTTATCGTGATGTGTTGGGATCTTACTTGTGAATTGCATATATTGTCATGGTTGATTGTTGACATTGTTGCCATTCCATAAGTTGATTATGTTATTTGAATTGTTGAGTCGATGATCTGTTGTTGTGACATGATGATAGTATAATTGTGAATTTGAATATGTTTTCTTAACTGATTAATGATATTGTTGCCGTTTTGAAAGTTGTATTATATTGATTAGTTGTTTTGCGGTGAAACTTGTTGTAAGATGTTATGTGATTCGAAGTGGTGAAATTATGTATGATCTATATCTCCTATATTATTTATCATGCATTCCTTTATATTGTAAGATATCTCACCCCTTTGCTGATATTTCCCCTACCATGGGAAATGGGCAGGTGTTGCACCCCAAAATTTGCCCACTTATTTAATTTCTAACTGGTTTAAGTTTCTCATTTCATCTGCATACCTCCATTAGGCCATCTAACACATCATGCATCATTAATCAATAAATTTGGTATGGGATCAAGGATTTAGAAAATTGGGGCTTCTACTTCATTCAAGCTCGATTCATCTAGTTATTCTTCAAGTATTGGACTATGGAAGTTGGGCTTGAAGTATGGGCGTTATGGATTATCTCTCCTCCAGTTACAAGGGTTGTGCTTCACCCAAATTCACCGTGGCTAGGGATTAGGATTTGTTTTCCTAACCAAGGTCATTTAAGGGTTCCTCGTTACTTGCTCTATGCTTCTCAAGAGATTTAAATGTGTCATTCTTATGGTGTTATCTTGGTTAAAGCTCACTTTGAGATGCTTCATTTGAAGGATTAGGATTGCCTTTACCATTCATTTGTTGGAATTGCTTCAAGAGAAAGATGGTTTGGATTTGAATACAAAGTGAGGATTTTCATGTGCAAGATTCATTCATGAATAGTTCCTAGAAATTCCAGTCACAAGGCTAAGGCATAATTGAAAGTTATCTAAACGGCGTTCAAGGTTATATTCATGATCTCGATTTTCATTCAAACATCAAAGATCCCTCTAAGAGCTCAAAATTCAAATTCAAAAGTCAATATCATTCATTAACCACCATTCAAATATCCAAAGGAGATATCCAATTCCAAAGAAAATCACAGTATTCGAAATCCATTACACAATTCATACTACATCATATTCCACGTTCATTACATCACAAAGAAAAAGAACCATTACAAACTATATTGCATCATCATTCTTCGCAAGTCAGCGTTCTAATCCTAAGGCCTCTCATACAAAGTCATAGACCCTAAAATCCTAATCTATTCTTCAATGTTCTCCAAGTTTCATTTTGCTTTCGCCATCCTCATTCCACCATACCAACCCTACTGTGACCAAACACCAAGCTCCATGCTACACCATATGCTAATTAAGATTGGCAAATTACTAGCCTTATACCATACAGATCACCCACCCTGCAAAGACAAAAAAAACAGAGTCGACTCTTTAAACCAACACCAAATCAGGTTCAGCACTGTACTGTGACGGCAACCGATAAAAAGAAACCTATACCCATTGAGCTCAACTCGCAGCAGGATAAAACTAGTAAAAAATTCCCATACAAATTACATTTCGGTTCAGCAATAAACAAAAGGAAATCAGCTCTGCAACTTTAGAAAATCCAAAACCAGTCACGCGTGCACATACATTCGCATACATTTGCAGCCCTGCAATTTAATTCAGAAAACCAAATAAAATGCAAAGTCAATATATCCATTCATGCCAGCCCAGGGGTTTAGTTTTAAGCAGTCAAGACAGTCACAAGTTGATTGCCGAAGAAGGCGAAGAATCGAGACGGATGCGATATGAAGTCGGTCATTGAAAGGAAAAGAGATTATCGGAGTTACAACAAAGAATACCCCAGATAATATAAAATCAGGAGGGAAAAGAAGTAGATAATAGAAACATAACTAACAGAGTCTAACTGAATCCCTAACTACACTAACTGAAATAACTAATTTCATTCATAACCACCAAAACAGAACCTACTAACTACTACCAGCTCATCCTAACCGATTTTGTAACAGAAAACTAACCTCATAACTGTCCAAAGCTAACTGATTGATAACTAACAAATAACAGAAAAAAAGTCAGTCGTAACTAACCTAACTGTTTCTTAACAACTTGCAACTAGCAGTTCATAACAGAAAAGGAGAAGAAGCAGAGTTGCAACAGAATCAGAACATAAGTTAGAAAAATTCATAATAACTAACCTCATATCTTAGCCCTCCATTGCTCATAACCACTTCCCCTAATCATTGGCTCAGATCAAAACATCCATAAATGAATTCTAACCTTCATCCCTATATAACATCTTCATCTCCCTCTCTCAATTCAACCACCATAAACAACTCTTCATCAATTCTCCATAAAAAAAAACTCCAGAAAAATCTCCATATTCTTGAATCTTCACCATCTTCAATCTCAGTTCGTCATCATCTTCATCAACAACACATCTAGATCTTCATTCATCCACCACCATAACTTTCCGAATCTTCTTCTTCGATCTCCATTCAACCTTCAATCTTCGGATTCGCTTCATGATAACTTAGAAAAGCATTCATCATTTCACTGATAACGCACCATCAACCTCAAGATCCTCGGTCACCAACCTTCAGCAAATCTGCAATAACCAACTTCATCAGTGTCTTCGCATCACAACAACAAAACGTCATTCAGAAGAACAACGACAACACCAGGTGAAGGTTCGAATCGGGAAAGATAACGAAAAGAGAAATGGAAGAGTTCGAGAGTGAAAGCACGCACCTGAAGATTCTGAATCATAAGCTCTAGCCGCCGTCGTCGTGCTCATCACGGTGGCGAAGAAAGTCTTTCATCGAAGAAGACTGCTGCGGTTCATCCGAGATCATGAGAGTGAGAGCGAATCGAAAAAGCTGAGGTCGAGAGAGATAGAGAGGCGGGGTAGGGATAACGTTGTCCGTCATTTGCTTGCGGCGGCGCACAGAGATTTGATCGGAGAGAACCGGTGAGGGAGTGTTTCGGCGCCGTTCTCGCGGTGAGAGGAAGAAGACGTAATCCGAAAGGTCACACGCAATTTTACCCTAATTCCCAATTCTATTCTATGTGTTTTTTTTATTTTGTTTTTTTAAATAATTCATTTCTTCTTTTGATAAATTCTGAAATGTTATTTGGTTCAATAAACTGGATCAAACTCAACAAACCATGGGCCATGACCATGCGAATTGCTGTCCGCACTCCCCTGGCCCATCTCTTTCAAAAATTTGTTACTACAGAAAATACTCTTGGGCCACGAATTTGTTATTCCTACACCCCATGCGGCCCATCACACTTTTTTTTTTATGCTGAGAGCCTGAACAAAAAAATTCAACTGGGCCTTGTGGGCCTAGCGCCCCTGCTACTATTCACCATCCCTAATTCAATTCACACCCCCTAACTCTTTTTTTTAATTAGTAAATTTAGGTTTCTAATTAGTTTTTTTTTTCTATTTCTTTTAAGCAATAAAAATACTAAATTTCTCCTATTATTTTTAGACTTTTTAATACAATTTTGACATAAAAAATGTTCAATAAAAAATACTAGTTTAGGCTTATTAGCATGTAGGTTTTTTAGTCCAATTTAGGCTTGAATAAGAATTTTCTTAACACATAAAAAGCTCATAAAAATAGTAGTATTTTTTAGACTAATTTTGTACTAATACTTGAATTGCTTCTCTTTATGCTTTTGTATCATTTTCATGCTATTTTTGTATAATTTTTGTGTAATTTTGTTACTTGTTGTTGGCCATATTTTCGGCCTATTTTGTTAATATCAATTTGTATGCTCCTCTTAGAATATATCCCATTAGTATGTTAACATTAGATGTAGATTTAGACTTGTAAATGACAATTAGATTAGAGGATAGGTTAGTTCCCCTTGTTCATTCTTTTTCTTTTCAATCTTAAAAAACTTAATAAATACCGATGAGGATCATACCGCTACTATTTTTCATAGTAGGAAAGAAATGATTGGGGCGTAGGCCCCGATGTATGTTCTTTCCTACTTAGCGAAAGAGAAATGATTGAGGCGTAGGCCTCGGTGTATTTCTTAACCGCTATTTAGAGAAACGATTGTGGCGTAGGCCTCGATGTGCATTCTCTAAATATTCAAAAAAAACTCTGTATTTCTTAACCGCTATTTAGAGAAACGATTGTGGCGTAGGCCTCGATGTGCATTCTCTAAATATTAAAAAAAAAAAAGCTTTTTCTGGTATGATCTAAATCACAAATAAATTCCCCTTAAAAAACACCAACCAAAAACACATAAAACACTTAATAAATGATCAGATTTAAAACAAAGTAAGGAAGTGATGCGAAGCCTTGTAGTGGGTTTTGTCATCATGGAATTACAATAAAAGACACAAACCCAAGTTCATTTTCTTTTGCCTTGTTAGGCACCTAAGAACAAGTTAAGTCCTTTCCAAAAGTAGGCGTATAAGTCTCCAAAGGTCGAGCATCGTAGATTGTGACCTTAACCTCTGTTCAACTAAAAAACACAAAACAAATGGAAACTATGGAGCCGAACTACGGTAGCTCTGATTCCTGGTAAGGGATACGTAGGCATTGGGCCGCGGGGCCTAAGCGAGCACACTTGTAAATAATTCCTTCTTTTCCCCGTATTTCTTTTGCATGCATTCGTATTTAGGTTTTAGACATTAGACACCCTTTAGATAGAAACAAACATAGGTGGATACAATCGAGTAGGATGGGCGTGAGGGGTGCTAGCACCTTCCCCTTGCGTAACCGACTCCCGTGCCCTATTCTCTGGTCGAAAGACCTTGTTCTTGTTTGAGTTAGGTTTCCTGGTATTCCTTTCCCTTATGGGATAAATATATTAGTGGCGACTCTGATCCATTTTTCGCGGTAGCGACAGCTGACGACTCTGCTGGGGAAGTGATAGACCTGTGCTGGTCCATTCTTAGCGAGTCGATCCTAGCCTTTGTTTGTTTCTTTTCTTTGGGTGTTTTTATTTATCTGTATATATGTTTACATCCTGTATATATATGTTTGCATATCATGTTTATTTTCTACTTGCATATCATATTTACTTTCTCGCATTCTGGACTATATTATGGGTCCCCGTGGGGGCCACATATTTTCTCTGTTTGCAGGTTGGGTGGGATGTTCTATGAGGTAAAAGGCCCAATACCCAGGCCAGAGTTGACACATAGGATACCTAGGATAGAGTGGATAGTCATGACGCCGATGAGATGTCAGGTCTTGTCTAGTGCGATCATGAGACCCACGCCCAGTCGAGGTCCAAATGGGGTATCATTGTTGGCATGTAGATGCAACAACGGTGGTGCCTCAGGAGGACTGATAACGCTGGTTGCCATTTTGACCCACCTTGACCTAGATTCACCTGTGAGTGGGGAGGGATATACATGACAGGTACCGTTGGTGACTCGGTTTTGTTGGTGACTATTCAGTTCTGTTGGTGACTATTGGTTTTCTTGGTATTCAAAAAGGTGTCGGACCTTTGATCTTGTGACATTCGACCTACCGAGGCTTTACATCAGTTATTCAGAGGATTGTACAATGGTTATTCGAATTATATGGACCTTGAACCCATGCTTTTGCATTGTATAACATCATTGCTTTATCCACTTCATTTGTGGGGGATTCTAAAGTCTATTTAAAAAAAAAAGGAAACGAAAAAAGTAGAAAAACAGAAAAGATGGAAAAGAAAAAAGAAAAGATACTATATGCAAAAAAGAAAAGAAAAAAGCTTTGATAAAAGAGAAACAAAAGTTGATGAAAGGACTTTGGGATCCCTTAGAAACGAAACATGCATTCATACTATCATGCATTTCA
This sequence comes from Vicia villosa, assembly GCF_029867415.1. Classification (NCBI taxonomy): domain Eukaryota; kingdom Viridiplantae; phylum Streptophyta; class Magnoliopsida; order Fabales; family Fabaceae; genus Vicia; species Vicia villosa. The sequence continues at coordinate 122,444 of NW_026706337.1, read as the reverse complement.
TAGTTTCCTCAAAAGCTTATGGGGGCCCTTTCTACTCAAGTTCTAGTTTCAGCTACAATACAAAATTGACTTCTCACCGCTGCGTGCTTAAAAGTTAATAATGGAAGAACTCCGTAAGGACTTGAATGAGATGAGGACAGAAATGGGGATTAACCTAAATCAATGTATGGAGATTATTCAAGCGTCTTCTCTTAGAAAAAGAAAAGTTGAGACAAGTTCGTCAAAGGCCAAATGCAAATGTTAATTTCACCTCAGGGAAAATTCTTATGAATTAGAGTGTCTGAAATACTGTTGAGGTTCCTATTCATGTCAAGGAGAATTACATCATGAGAACAAATTGGAAATTGATGTCTCCTAAGTTTCTAATTATTGAAATTGACAAAAGATTTCACCTCTTGAAGACAAGGTTAAAAGCCATAAAAGATTGTGACTCCGTTGATGTCAAGAGCTACAAAGGTCATTTAGTCTCTCCGGATAGTTTGGACATGCAAGCCAAAGTGGTAATCATCACTTGTACATATGTGGAAATTGCTTGGGGCTCCCGACCGAGGGATAAGCAAGACATATTCTTATCTTGAGCATTGCACCATTTGCATTGCTCGAATCCCTATAGCATTACAAATTCTTGTGCAACTACGTCAGAATCTTTTGCCATGTGGTAATCAAGAGTGTTCTGCAGAGGCATTTCTCATTCTTAAGCTGTTGCTTCATATCATGTGTCATCTCTTCTCGGAATTGTCTTCTCAGTGGCCTTTGCTCGTCAACAGAGAAAGAAAGAATATGAGAAATGAACCGATGTAATTCCAGTGCCTTGTGCCCAGTTGTTGGTATTTCAATTGGTGTTTTGGGTCTTCCTCACCACATATAGCTCTCTTGAGTTCGATGATAATGTAATGTTCTTTCATTCATGATGGTGATTACTGTTCTAGCATCTATATTTGGGGCTCCCGGCCGAGGGATAAGCAAGACATTGTCTATCTTGAGTATTGCATCATTTGCATTGCTCGAATGCCTAAAGTAAGGCAAAAATGCACCATTCTTATACACCTTTGTTGGAATATTCTTCTGGGAAGTAATCTAAAGAGTGTGGAAGGAACATATGATAATGCTAAGTGGCTACCATGCTGGGGCACCTAGCCATTCAACTGAAGGTGGTAGGACATTCAAAGGCAGAATTCAAGTCCTCGTTGATTCCAGAATAACCACATCCACTCCAAGAGGTTTATGCTTATATTGAGGTCTCAATGGGGTATCAAAACTACAAAAGGCATTCGAGAGCAATAAGTCCATACGGAGTCAAGTCTCCTAAACAATGGCATTCATTTAGTTCTTTATTGCATTCTCATTTGTAATATTTCATTGTTTGTTTAAGCATTGCTAGCATATAAAAATTTGTTGATTTCTGAATGAAAACCATAATACATTGTTTATGTTTGTCTTGAAGTAATCCATTCGTTTTCACTCATAAAAAAAGAGTTTTGGCATTACGATACCAATTTTACTAATCGCTTGCTTAGGCAACAAGCGGAGGGAGAATGATGAAATAAAAATGCAAAATCCCTAATTGTGTGTTTTTGAATAAAACCCTGCTGAGGATGTACAGGCATTGTTTCAAATCCCCAAACACCGGAGATATAAGGGAGATAGACCCTCGTTAACCCCTTTGATACTTGAAGCAGGAGTTTTTTTTATGATCAGGAAAAAACCTTTATCTTAACCCTGGGGCAGGGTAGTGTTCATTTAACTTGATCAAGTGTTCAAAACTCACAAATGATATGCGCCTAAGGATATAACAATGGTTATCCTTCAAAAGGGTTGAGGAATGTCAAAATTGCAATGGTTATTCTTCACCTATAACGAGATCAAAAGATGACGATACCACAATGGAAATCCTTCATCAATCATGGAATGAGGCAGTCGCAATCACTTCCAACGAATCAAAGACAACGCGAGGTCACACGACTTGGAAAAAAAAAGAGAAAAAAAAATGAAAAAAAAATGAAAAGAAAAAAGTGATGAAAGAAAAGAATATATCAATAAAAGGAAAAAGGATGGTGAAAATAAAGCAAGAACAAAGCCGTGTGATAATGAATTAGAAGAATAAAAGGTGAAGCGACTGCCATGTCCGAAAAAACCTCATTGATTCCTCAACCGTTTCAAAATTCCTTGTGAGGGATGAGCACACGTGTCGAGTTAACTGAACATAGGACCGGAGAACATCACGAAGGGGGTGGGTACAAATGATTTTGAGCCTAAAAATCCTTTGTTTCTGAAAACCATGAACCTGGCCAAGTTACAACCCTTAAAAGTCCTAATTGAAGTAGGGTTTATTTTTAAGATGCACTCCAATGAGATAACATTTAACTGACTCTCAATGAAGCGTAACACATATCCATGTTGGTATCGTATGCCCGCTTTATCTTTCATATGCAAAAATTGAGGTTGTATTCCAACTAGTGATTCGTTCACAAGAGGTAGCAACCTCATTTCATAAAAAGTTTTTTAAACTTCAAGACTAGCATAGGCTTTGCATTAGAATTGTCATTCTTAGAATTAACATTCTTTTGCATACAAAACATTTGCTTAAACATCAAGGATGTTTCCATGATGAGAATCCATGAAGAGCTTGATCATGTCAAAGTAAAAGAGACTTGAGAACTCGGTAGAGTAAAAAGCAATCACTTCAGAGACTGATTATCAAATCAAGTTGTTTGAAGGCTCCATTGAGCATGTGCAGTTTGATGCCTTCGTTGTTTGATTATTAAGGGACAAATGCTTGAAGACTCCGTTGAGCCTGATCAGTTTGGTACTGAGGGGAAGAGTTTGAAGACTCCATTGAGCGCGATAAAGTTGCTTCCACAGTTTGTTTGACTTTAAAAGAAGTAAACTTGAGAATTATGATAAGATGTACATAATCAGGGGCAGTTACGACGAGGAATCTCTCTCGTGAGTTCAGCCTATCTGGGGCAAGCAAATCAAGGTTTGACATCTCAAATTCGACCAATCAGGGATAATCACGACGAGGAATCTCTCTTGTGAATTCGATCAATCCGAGGCAGTGATGTCGAGGAATCTCTCAAGCTCACTCAATCTGGGGCATTCACGTCGAGATTCGACAAATCTCTCGAGGATCCATTGATCATGAAAGGAATATTTCAAACATTTGAATATGCTGGGGCAAAATTATCTCAAGTAATTGTGGTGTAAGGATCCTTTCGAGGCAAATGGCTTTGTAAACCAAATATCTTCATAAGTCAGGCAGCCCGGGGGATGATCTTTTTGGTTTGTATTGAAGGAACCGTCATTTACTTGTAAAGTGCAGTTGGCCATCACAGAATGGAGAAGTCATAATGCTTTTCCCTAGCTAAAGTCTCTCCTCGAGCATAGGAGTTTATTTCTCCTGAGAGTTGATTCTATTCCTCAGCATAGGAGTTTATTTCTCCTAGAAAAGTCTCTCCCCAAGCATAGGAGTTTATTTCTCCTGAGAATTCATTCTCTCCCTAAGCATAGGAGTTTATTTCTCCTTAGAGTTGTTCCACTCTTCCTAACAAGGGTTCCTCATCAAGGTTTCTTATCCTCAACAGGGTGAGTTGAAGGAATCTCCTCAAGTGGAAAATTCTCCAAGCAATGGCACGTGGTGAGAAGTCAGAAGTTATGCTTTGCTTCGCAAGTCAACAACAAGAAGGGGTATCTTTAAAGATTGGCATCCCCACAGAGTTTTCAACACTAAGGGGATTCTCCCTGGTGTTTACCCCGCCCGAAGTCAAAGATGAAATTCGATTGAAAAGATAATGGAATTATCTCTGAAGGGACCCCAATGATTTTGCTTCTCTATCACACTAATTCCTTTATTTGGCACTTTGCATATAGTTTCATTGCATTCACATCACATCTACAAAAATGCGTAGCATTTCCATGAAAATGGAGCATTACGCTAAAGAAAAAATTCAAACATGCATCAATGCATAAGCCGGTTTGTGCGTGCTCCAAAAGCACAAGGTAATATATTCCCAGAAGAAGTCTCACCTTCTCTCTCCAGGGTGGATTGGATACGATGTCATTCTCCGTCAAGATCATTGTCTCTGTGGTTATTTCCCGTTTGTAAAGTTCAATCGTTTGGATGATCCATACTTGGTGTGTGGCAATTTGAACGATTGTCACTCTTGTAGAATTACACCCCGCCTTTCGGCCTGTGGGATCCATGTAGGTCTTATGCTTCGCGAGCATCAATCTTTCCTTGCAAATCCAGTGTTTAATAACATCCCCAATAGAGTCTAGCCACTGCTGGTCTTCTTCGGCCAAGTCCAATGATTATTGGCATCCCTTCCAAGTCCCGTGATTATGGGCATCCTTCGGTCAGGTCTAGTGTTGATTAGTCCTCCCCGTTCAAGTCCGGTGGTTATCGGCATACCCTTTCAGATCCAGTGAGTTTTCCAACCGTCGTGTTGCGAGCCCTTTGTTTTCCGACCTCGAGTCGTGAGTTTCCGACCTTTTGTTGTGAAGATTCCAACCGTTGAGTTGTGAGTCCTTTATTCTCCGACCTTTAGTCGTGAGTTTCCGGCCTTTTGTCGTGAAGATTCCAACCGTTGAGTTGTGAGTCCTTTGTTTTCCAACCTTTGATTTGAGAGTGCTAGGATTCCAACCGTTGAGTTGTGAGTTTTGGGTTTCCGACCTCGAGTCGTGAGTTTCTGACTTTTAGTCGAGAGTTTTCCAACCTTTTATTTGAGAGTTCTGAGATTCGAACCGTTAAGTTTTGAGTTTTTTGTTTCCGACCTCGAGTCGTGAGTCTTTCAATCGTTGAGTTGTAAGTTCTGAGTTTCCGACTTTTAGTCGTGAGTTTTCCAACTGTTGATTTGAGAGTTCTGAGATTCCAACCGTTGAGTTGTGAGTTTTGGGTTTCCGACCTCGAGTCGTGAGTCTTTCAATATTTGAGTTGTGAGTTATGAGTTTCCGACTTTTAGTCGTGAGTTTTCCAACTGTTGATTTGAGAGTTCTGAGATTCCAACCGTTGAGTTGTGAGTTTTGGGTTTCCGACCTCGAGTCGTGAATCTTTCAATCTTTGAGTTGTGAGTTCTGAGTTTCCGACTTCGAGTCATGAGTGTCCTAACCCTCGAGTTGTGGGCGTGTGTCATATACTCCCAAAAACAAAGTGTCATGGCAAATCAATCTCTTGCACTTGCTTATTGCAAATAGGCATCACAAATTCTTCCTTCTTTTAAGGAAATCCTACGGGAATATCATACTGTTACTTGCCGAAGCTTGTTAAGTGGAAGCAGCCAAAAAAATGTCATCCATCTGTTACTCAGAGCGCAAATTTTCTGGTACTTTAGTATTTAATCTTCTTCTACCTCGAATGTTCGAAAGGCTAACGCCAATCTCACCTTCAGGTTTAAGACGATTAAATAGGGGCAGCTGTTGCACCCTAAAATTTGCCCACTTATTTAATTTCTAACTGGTTTAAGTTTCTCATTTCATCTGCATACCTCCATTAGGCCATCTAACACATCATGGATCATTAATCAAAAAATTTGGTATAGGATCAAGGATTTAGAAAATTGGGGCTTCTACTTCATTCAAGCTCGATTCATCTAGTTATTCTTCAAGTATTGGACTGTGGAAGTTGGGCTTGAAGTATGGGCGTTATGGATTATCTCTCCTCCAGTTACAAGGGTTGTGCTTCACCCAAATTCACCGTGGCTAGGGATTAGGATTTTTTTTCCTAACCAAGGTCATTTAAGGGTTCCTCGTTACTTGCTCTATGCTTCTCAAGAGATTTAAATGTGTCGTTCTTATGGTGTTATCTTGGTTAAAGCTCGCTTTGAGATGCTTCATTTGAAGGATTAGGATTGCCTTTACCATTCATTTGTTGGAATTGCTTCAAGAGAAAGATGGTTTGGATTTGAATACAAAGTGAGGATTTTCATGTGCAAGATTCATTCATGAATAGTTCCTAGAAATTCCAGTCACAAGGCTAAGGCATAATTGAAAGTTATCTAAACAGCGTTCAAGGTTATATTCATGATCTCGATTTTCATTCAAACATCAAAGATCCCTCTAAGAGCTCAAAATTCAAATTCAAAAGTCAATATCATTCATTAACCACCATTCAAATATCCAAAGGAGATATCCAATTCCATAGAAAATCATGTTAGAACAAGAATTGTTCTGATCAATAATCTTAGTTTTGATGATAACAATGTATATGAATTTTGCTCAAGATAATGTGGTACTCTAATCCTATGCAATTTCCTTTTCAGGAAATATATAAAGAGTATGCACAAATCAGCGCTAAGAAGCTTTGACTCGGAAGGTTCAATATGCAACTTCAGCACATGGTCTGGCAAGACATCAGAAGATGGTCAAGCAGAATCAAAACATGGTCTATTAGAAGCATTAGAGGAACTTGAGTTCAGAAGCAGAAGCACTGAAGTCATGGAATCACGCTCAGAAGCATATCAAGATCAGAAGATCAGAAGATGCTCTGCACCAAGCTGTTTGTACTCTGATGATTTTCAACGTAGTATTTACAAAGAACAAATCAGAATCAAGTACTAGATGGCAGGCTACGCTGATTGACAAAAGGAACGTTAGAAGCTATTAAAGGCAATGTCAGTAGTCACAGCAAAAGCAAGGCTCGAGGTAGTTGACAAAACAGTGAAACATTAAATGCAATGCTGTACGGAATACGCAAAGCATTAAATGCTCCCAACGGTCATCTTCTCAAACGCCTATATAAATGAAGTTCTGATGAGAAGCAAGGTTACCAATTCTTAACAATTTCTGTGAATATTAACTTGCTGAAACGCTGTTCAACTCAAAGCTCAGAGACTTCATCTTCATCAAAGCTCACTACATTGCTGTTGTAATACTTTAGTGAGTCTAAGCTTAAATTTGTAAGAGAAATATCACAGTTTGTGATTATCGCTTTTAAGAAGCAATTGTAATACTCTTAGAATTTGTTTACATTAAATTGTAAAGGACTAGAGTGATCGGGTTGTGATCAGTATACTCTAGAGAAGTCTTAGAAGGTCTCTAAGCAGATGTTCCTAGAGTGATCGGGTTGTGATCAGTATACTTTAGAGAAGTCTTAGAAGGTCTCTAAGCAGATGTTCCTAGAGTGATCAAGTTGTGATCAGAAGACTCTAGAAGACTTAGAAGTTGTCTAAGCGGAAAACCATTATAATCTAGTGTGATTAGTGGATTAAATCCTCAGTTGAGGTAAATCACCTTGTATAGGGTGGACTGGAGTAGTTTAGTTAACAACGAACCAGGATAAAAATACTTGTGCAAATTATTTTTATCTTACGTGTTTTTGAAACTACACTTATTCAAACCCCCCCTTTCTAAGTGTTTTTCTATCCTTCAATTGGTATCAGAGCGCCGGTTCTAAGGTGCAAGCACTTAACCGTGTTTAGAAAAGATTCAGGAAGAGAAAAACATTAAGTCAAGATGGTTGAGACTCCACCACCTTCATCTACATCTACATCTGGCTCAGCTGAGCAATACAATGGTAATGGTAACAATGGTTACACTAGACCACCGGTATTCGATGGTGAAAACTTTGAATATTGGAAAGATAAACTGGAAAGTTACTTTCTTTGTCTGGATGCTGATCTATGGGATCTTCTGTTGGATGGTTACAAACATCCTGTTAAAACTACTGGTGTAAGGCTCAAAAGAAGCGAAATGGCTGATGATCAAAAGAAAGAATTCAAAAATCATTACAAATGCAGGACTGTTTTGCTGAATGCTATCTCTCATGCTGAGTATGAGAAGATATCTAACAGGGAAACGGCTCATGACATATATGAGTCCTTGAAAATGACAAATGAAGGAAATGCTCAAGTTAAGGAGACCAAAGCTCTTGCACTAATCCAGAAGTACGAAGCCTTCAAGATGGAGGATGATGAAGACATTGAGAAGATGTTTTCAAGATTTCAAACTCTGACTGCTGGATTAAGAGTTCTGGACAAAGGCTACACCAAAGCTGATCATGTAAAGAAGATCATCAGAAGCTTGCCCAGAAGATGGGGCCCAATGGTAACTGCATTCAAGATTGCGAAGAATCTGAATGAAGTTTCTTTGGAAGAGCTGATCAGTGCCCTGAGGAGTCATGAGATTGAACTTGACGCAAATGAACCTCAGAAGAAAGGTAAGTCTGTTGCATTAAAATCTAATTTTAAAAAATGCACTAACGCTTTTCAGGCTGAAGAAGAAGATTCTGAAGAATCAGAATCAAAAGAAGAAGAAGATGAACTGTCCATGATTTCCAGAAGAGTCAATCAACTCTGGAAAAGCAAACAAAGGAAGTTCAGGAGCCTCAAAAGCTCAAAGAAGCCTGAAAGAGGAGAATCTTCTGGAGGCAGAAGATATGACAAGAAAAAGGTTGTGTGCTATGAGTGCAATGAGCCAGGACACTTCAAAAGTGAGTGCCCAAAACTTCAGAAGGAAAATCCCAAGAAGAAATTTCATAAGAAGAAAGGTCTTATGGCAACGTGGGATGATTCAGAATCAGAATCAGACTCTGAAGATGAGCAGGCAAATCTGGCACTAATGGCCAAAATGGATGACGGATCAGAATCTACATCAGATTCAGATTCTGAAGAGGTATTTTCTAAACTATCTAGAGAAGAGTTAGTTTCCAGTCTAACAGAACTTCTGGAACTCAAGTCTCAGATTAGTATCAAATACAAGAAGCTGAAAAAGCTATTGGAATTTGAAACTAAGAAGCTTGAAGTGGAGAATTCTGAACTGAAGGAAAAAGTTTTAAATTTATCCAAAAATACTGGATCTCCTTCTGTCTCTGAAAAATCTACTCCAAGTCTGAACAATATTCTGAAAGAATATGACTTAAGTTTCAGAAAGTTTTTATCTAGAAGTATTGGCAGAAGTCAACTTGCTTCTATGATATATGCTGTGTCAGGAAACAAAAGAGATGGCATTGGTTATGAGGGTGAAATCCCATACAAGCTTGAATCTGTGGATGATATGAAAATATCATACAAGCCTCTGTATAACCAATTTAAATTTGGCCACTCCCATGACATTAGGCACACATCACATGCTCAAAGCTTTCACATAACACACACCAAGAAGCATGTGACAAAACCTAAGAAATATCATGGAACTCAGAACATAAACTATCATTCTGTTCCTCCTATTTCATATAATGCTAAACCCAAGTTCAATCAGAACTTGAGGAAAACTAACAAGAAAAGACCCAAGAAGATGTGGGTACCTAAGGAAAAGATTATTCCTATTGCAGATATCCTTGGCTGCAAAGAAGGAAAAGCACAACATGTCATGGTACCTGGACTCTGGGTGCTCGCGACACATGACAGGAAGAAGGTCTATGTTCCAAGACCTGGTGCTTAAATCTGTTGGAGAAGTGAAGTTTGGAGGAGATCAGAAGGGCAAAATTATTGGCTCAGGAACTATAAAGTCTGGTAACTCTCCTTCTATTTCTAATGTTCTTCTAGTAGATGGATTAGCTCATAACTTATTGTCCATAAGTCAATTAAGTGACAATGGTTATTACATAATCTTTAATCAAAAGTCTTGCAAGGCTGTAAGTCAGAAGGATGGCTCAATCCTATTTACAGGCAAGAGAAAGAACAACATTTATAAGACAGATCTTCAGGATCTTAAGAATCAGAAGGTGGCTTGTCTTATGTCTGTTTCTGAAGAGCAATGGGTCTGGCACAGAAGATTAGGACATGCTAGTTTGAGAAAGATTTCTCTAATTAACAAACTAAATCTTGTCAGAGGACTCCCTAATCTGAAATACAAATCAGATGCTCTTTGTGAAGCATGTCAGAAGGGCAAGTTCTCCAAACCTGCATTCAAATCTAAGAATGTTGTCTCTTCCTCAAGGCCGTTAGAACTTTTGCACATTGATCTGTTTGGCCCAATCAAAACAGCATCTGTCAAAGGGAAGAAATATGGATTAGTCATCGTTGATGATTATAGCCGCTGGACATTGGTAAAGTTCTTGAAACACAAGGATGAGTCTCATTCAGTGTTCTTTGAATTCTGCACTCAAACCCAAACTGAGAAGGAGTGTAAAATCTTAAAGGTCAGAAGTGATCATGGTGGTGAATTTGAGAACAAATTCTTTGAGGAGTTCTTCAAAGAAAATGGTATTGCCCATGATTTCTCTTGTCCTAGAACTCCACAACAAAATGGAGTTTTAGAACGAAAGAATAGGACTCTACAAGAAATGGCCAGAACCATGATCAACGAAACCAATATGGCTAAGCACTTCTGGGCAGAAGCAATAAACACTGCATGTTATATTCATAATAGAATCTCTATAAGACCTATTCTAAATAAGACTCCTTATGAATTATGGAAGAACAGAAAGCCCAACATTTCATATTTTCATCCTTTTGGATGTGTTTGTTTTATTCTGAACACTAAAGATCATCTTGGTAAGTTTGATTCTAAGGCACAAAGGTGTTTCCTTCTTGGATATTCTGAACGCTCTAAAGGCTACAGAGTATACAATACTGAAACATTGGTTGTAGAAGAATCAATCAATATCAGGTTTGATGATAAGCTTGGTCTTGAAAAGCCAAAGCAGTTTGAGAATTTTGCAGATATTGATATGGATATCTCAGAAGTTGAAGAACCAAGAAGAAAACTTTTAGAAGCTGAAAACCTAAGCAGCAAAGAATCAGAAGATCAGGTTGCTGCATCCTTGGAAAATCTGAGAATTTCTGAAGAACCAACTATCAGAAGATCATCTAGACTCACATCTGCTCACTCAGAAGATGTCATTATTGGAAAGAAAGATGATCCAATAAGAACCAGAGCGTTCTTAAAAAGTGAGAATCAGAATCTGCTCTCAGAAGCTAAAAAACTAAGAGTCTTGTTGTCATCAGCATCTGAAAGTAAGACAACAGCTGTAATCTGGTACCTTCTGGCTGTAAACTCGTGTTGGCTACAGGTAAAAGCGTGCATCTGAAGGGACGTCTTCCTAGGTAACTGTGTAAATCGTTTCAGAAGTCACTCTCTCACCCAACGTCATTCCTCATTAAATGCAATTGATTTTATTTGATTTTGTAACTGTTCACTGTCATAAAATGCATTACATTGTCTTTTCAAATCCGTGTCTATAAATTCATTTCAAATTCTTTTAGGGTTTCTTTTCGCTCTCTTTTCATTTTCCTTTGTGTATGCATTTCTGCAATCTGTTCTCTCTTTTCTCTAACCCTGAGCGAAAACCAAGTTCTTGTTCTTCTCTCAAAGTTGCTCAAATGGCTGCCTCATCATCTCTCAATGCTGGTCCCTCTGCAACCATTCATCCTCGCGAAGGAGAACAACCGTTGGTTCCGGTCATCACTTGCTCAATCCCTAAAGACAAGTTGGAAGTTATCTGTGAACTCATGGTTGATTTTGACAGTCTTGAAGAACATGAGTTTCGTCTTAAGGAGGACATGATTTTTCAGGGATGGACATCACTTTTTGTTGAGTTCTGTGGTCCTACTTACCCATATTTAGTGAAGGAATTCTAGATTCATGCCGTCGTCACTCCTACCTCCATCCTATCCTTTGTTCATGGAAAATTTCTGGTAGTAACAGAAGCAATTCTGAGAATGATGTTTGATCTCAGAACCGCTGAAGGAGCATTTGAACTTAATAAAAGAGAAGACTGGGATGACGTTCTATCCACTCTCTATGATGGAGGAAAATACAACAAGCCTGTTAAAGATTTGAAGCTCATTTATCAAATCTGGACAAAGATTCTCTTGGGGTGTTTCTATCACAGGAAATCAACCCACTCTGCTGATTATGTGAACTTGGAGCAACAATACATTCTGTATTGTATTGCTACCCAGAAGAAAGTTGATGTTATTCACATCATTTTCAAACACATGTGTAAGGCTGTGAAAGAATCTAGGGATACTTTCAAATCGAAAAAGAGCTACATCATTCCGTTTGGAAGAATCTTTACAAATCTTCTGGTCCACTCCAAGATTGTGGAAAGTCTGGAATCAGAAGGAACCATTAAAGATCTTGCAGTTTGCTCAGGAAGCTGCTTGAATGCTCTTACCTTGAGAAAGATGAATGTAATCAGTTCTGTAAAGAACGTTCCTAAGCCTCTTTCTGGAGTTGAAGACAGAAGGGATCCTATTCTTGCTGAATTTGAATCCTTCTTCAGAAACGAGATTCCAGAAGTTAGGACAAGGTATCTAAACTCTCTCAATGAAGAAGCTGTCCAAACTGTCCCTGAAAAAGGCAAAAGGAAAAGAGCTCCTTCTTCAAAAGCTGCTGACTTAGAAGAAGTCCCTGAACCTGCTCAGAAAGTTGCTGTCAACAAAGAAAGAAGGACTAAAAGGAAGCTTGACCGTTCCTCTGGTAGTCAGGATAAAGAAGTTCTTACAGAAGTTGTTCCTGTAGCTACTGACAGTTCTGCTACACTTGAAGCTATAGTTGAATCAGAAGCAGCGTCTGAGAAAACAGCAGAAAAGGAAGAAGATGTTGCTGTTGAGAAAAAGAAAAAGAAAAAGGCATCTAAAGTTGTTGTTGTTCAAAAAGTTGCTGAGAAGAAGAAGAGAAGAAGAATGATTGTGACTGATAGTGAGGAGGAAGAAGTTGCCTCAGAAGCTGTAGAAAAGGAAGAAGACAGTCGAATGGCTGCCAGAAGAAAAGAAATTGCTTCTGGAAAAGCAAAGGTAGTGGAAGAGATGAAATCCAAGAAGCAGAAGCGCCGTGAAGCTGAACTTGCTGCTCTTCAGAATGTTTCTAAAGGTATTGTCTTCTCTGAATCTGTTTCTGCACGTGCTTATCAATCAGAAATTGCACCAATATCTATTGCCCCTCCTTCTGAACCTTTAAACCAACCAGAAATAGTCCCATCAGAATCACCCATTCTTGTCCATGCTCTCATTCCTCCCTCTCCTTCTTAAATAAACACTGTATCTGACCAAGTCATTGAACCCACTGTTCTTGACATACAACCCCTCCAAACTGTCATTCCTCTCACAACATCTTCACCCTCGTCTCTATCTCCTCCTTCTGAAAATAATGAACCCATTCCCTCCACCTCACTAAATAATTTTTCAGAAACCGTAGAAAATTTTCTTTTTCCACTTAACCGTGATCCGCAACCCTACTCCATAGTTAATCCAGATTTTGGTCTACACAAAATCAAACCTCGTCGTCCCTACAGTATTGGTGTACGCTTTACAATTGTAAAGCAGCTTGTAGACAGAGGTGTGGAAGTCCTTCGTGCAGCTCATCATGGTGGAATAGATGATGAAGCAATGCGAAAGATGTGGGGGTCCTTTAGATTCATGTCTGATGTTGCCTTTAAAGCCCTTCAGGAGTCTTGTGAATATCTTGCTCCAAGACCTAAAAGGTTTCTAAGGGATGCTGAAGATTTTTGGTTTATTAGTTGTAGTGGCCGATTCTGCTTTGAAGAGAAAAAATTCATTGATGAGCTTGAATTAGCAAGGCTCCTTGCAGAACTGGAAGCGAATCCCTGCAGAACTCTTGTGGTCTGGCGACCAAAGTTCATGGTTCTGACTGGTGACTTTCAGGGGCTGTTCAATTGGTTCAGAATGAACCCTTCTGAAAGTGCTCCTAATATGGACTTTCCAGAAGTGGTCTATCCTGCAGCTGCAGCTGGTCCTCCTTCTCCAACAAATCTCGCAACCATTCTTCAAGCCCTGGAAGATGGAAATTCTGAGTTCCCAGAACCAGAATATGCTGAAGCTATTTCTGAGTCTGACTCAGATGTAGAGATGGAAGATGCTGAAGAAATTGACTGTTCTCGTTCAGAAGATCATCCTGCTGAGAATGTGGTGGTACATTCTGATGATCTCCCTGAAAAGACTGCCATGGAAGCAGCAGTGGAGAATGCTATGCCAGTCAATAGAAGTCTGGAAGTTTCTTCTTCTGGTGAACCCTCCTATCTGGTGCAGACTTTGGAGGCCATGCAGAAGAATCAAAATGACCTGGCTTCTCGTCTGGATAGGCAAGATGAGACCAATGCAGAGTTCAGAGCCTTCATGGCAAGGCAGACTGAGAGCAACAATGGGATCCATGAGACACTAGCCAAGATTTTGTCAAAGCTAGGGTCTTAGTCTTTGTCTCTTAGTTGTTTTCTGTTTGTTTGTTGCATCTGCGTTCTGCATAACTCTTGTACTTGTGCTTGTTTTATCAATGATTATTTGTTTTTCTTTCCTTTGTCGAATGCTTACATCTGAATCTTTTACATTCTTTTTGATGTTATGACAAAAAGGGGGAGAAATAGTGATAAATGATTTAATTTATATTAGCAGTTGCCGGGAAGAAAGCCCCCACATTTCTAACAGAAGCTGCAAGCTTCATATGTTTCTAAGTTGTTTTGCAGGATTGAAAGCTCAACATTAGAAGCAAAATCATGAGAAATCGCAAATTCTGTAAAAGGAATATGCTCATGGAAACTGAAGCAAGCTGAGTGCTATGAAGCTTCAGAATCAGAAGCAGGAAGAAAGAAGTGTGATGATATTTTGATAGAATATGCATTAACTTATTTTCTGTCCTTAACATATTCTGATAATCCTATATCTTATCATATATAATCTGATGCATTGTGTATGTTCTGATATATATATATATATGTGATAAGTTATGATTTATTCATGCTACAACTTTTGTTGTGGAGTTTGTTCTCTAACATTTCAGAATGTAGAAGATGCTCTAAAGATGCTCAAGTACATTCAACAATGTTCTGATACAATCTAGCATGGAATAATTCAAGAAGAAATTCAAGCTCTGAAGCTGTCCGCTGGAAACAGGAATCAGAAGCTGTGAATGCTCTGAGAATCAAAGAAATTCAAGTCTGAAGCTGTCCGATGGAAGCAGAAATCAGAAGCTGTGAATGTTCTGAGGATCTAAAGAAATTCAATGTTCTGAAGCTGTCCTATGGAAGCAGAAATCAGAAGCAGTGAATGTTCTGAAGTTCAAGCATATGTGAACGTCTCTACTGAAATACTTAGGGAAGTCTTTTATTTATAAAATTCTTCTAGTATTAATTTAAGGGGAAGATTATTCATCTCAGGGGGAGATTGTTAATCTCAGGGGGAGACATATTCACATGCTTATGATTTAGCTGTGTAATTGTCTTTTGCCGTCTGTTATTCTGATTGCAAATTCATATCATTTATATATGTTTTTGTCATCATCAAAAAGGGGGAGATTGTTAGAACAAGAATTGTTCTGATCAATAATCTTAGTTTTGATGATAACAATGTATATGAATTTTGCTCAAGATAATGTGGTACTCTAATCCTATGCAATTTCCTTTTCAGGAAATATGTAAAGAGTATGCACAAATCAGCGCTAAGAAGCTTTGACTCGGAAGGTTCAATATGCAACTTCAGCACATGGTCTGGCAAGACATTAGAAGATGGTCAAGCAGAATCAGAACATGGTCTATTAGAAGCATCAGAGGAACTTGAGTTCAGAAGCAGAAGCACTGAAGTCATGGAATCACGCTCAGAAGCATATCAAGATCAGAAGATCAGAAGATGCTCTGCACCAAGCTGTTTGTACTCTGATGATTTTCAACGTAGTATTTACAAAGAACAAATCAGAATCAAGTACTAGATGGCAGGCTACGCTGACTGACAAAAGGAACGTTAGAAGCTATTAAAGGCAATGTCAGTAGTCACAGCAAAAGCAAGGCTCGAGGTAGTTGACAAAACAGTGAAACATTAAATGCAATGCTGTACGGAATACGCAAAGCATTAAATGCTCCCAACGGTCATCTTCTCAAACGCCTATATAAATGAAGTTCTGATGAGAAGCAAGGTTACCAATTCTTAACAATTTCTGTGAATATTAACTTGCTGAAACGCTGTTCAACTCAAAGCTCAGAAACTTCATCTTCATCAAAGCTCACTACATTGCTGTTGTAATACTTTAGTGAGTCTAAGCTTAAATCTGTAAGAGAAATATCACAGTTTGTGATTATCGCTTTTAAGAAGCAATTGTAATACTCTTAGAATTTGTTTACATTAAATTGTAAAGGACTAGAGTGATCGGGTTGTGATCACTATACTCTAGAAAAGTCTTAGAAGGTCTCTAAGCAGTTGTTCCTAGAGTGATCGGGTTGTGATCAGTATACTCTAGAGAAGTCTTAGAAGGTCTCTAAGCAGTTGTTCCTAGAGTGATCAAGTTGTGATCAGAAGACTCTAGAAGACTTAGAAGTTGTCTAAGTGGAAAACCATTGTAATCTCGTGTGATTAGTGGATTAAATCCTCAGTTGAGGTAAATCACCTTGTATAGGGTGGACTGGAGTAGTTTAGTTAACAACGAACCAGGATAAAAATACTTGTGCAAATTATTTTTATCTTACGTGTTTTTGAAACTACACTTATTCAAACCCCCCCTTTCTAAGTGTTTTTCTATCCTTCAAATCACAGTATTCGAAATCCATTACACAATTCATACTACATCATATTCCACGTTCATTACATCACAAAGAAAAAGAACCGTTACAAACTATATTGCATCATCATTCTTCGCAAGTCAGCGTTCTAATCCTAAGGCCTCTCATACAAAGTCATAGACCCTAAAATCCTAATCTATTCTTCAATGTTCTCCAAGTTTCATTTTGCTTTCGCCATCCTCATTCCACCATACCAACCCTACTGTGACCAAACACCAAGCTCCATGCTACACCATATGCTAATCAAGATTGGCAAATTACTAGCCCTATACCATACAGATCACCCACCCTGCAAAGACAAAAAAAAAACAGAGTCAGCTCTTTAAACCAACACCAAATCAGGTTCAACACTGTACCGTGACGGCAACCGATAAAAAGAAACCTATACCCATTGAGCTCAACTCGCAGCAGGATAAAACTAGTAAAAAATTCCCATACAAATTACATTTCGGTTCAGCAATAAACAAAAGAAAATCAGCTCTGCAACTTTAGAAAATCCAAAACCAGTCACGCGTGCACATACATTCGCATACATTTGCAGCTCTGCAATTTAATTCAGAAAACCAAATAAAATGCAAAGTCAATATATCCATTCATGCCAGCCCAGGGATTTAGTTTTAAGCAGTCAGGACAGTCACAAGTTGATTGCCGAAGAAGGCGAAGAATCGAGACGGATGCGATATGAAGTCGGTCATTGAAAGGAAAAGAGATTATCGGAGTTACAACAAAGAATACCCCAGATAATAGAAAATCAGGAGGGAAAAGAAGTAGATAACAGAAACATAACTAACAGAGTCTAACTGAATCCCTAACTACACTAACTGAAATAACTAATTTCATTCATAACCACCAAAACAGAACCTACTAACTACTACCAGCTCATCCTAACCGATTTTGTAACAGAAAACTAACCTCATAACTGTCCAAAGCTAACTGATTGATAACTAACAAATAACAGAAAAAAAGTCAGTCGTAACTAACCTAACTTTTTCTTAACCACTTGCAACTAGCAGTTCATAACAGAAAAGGAGAAGAAGCAGAGTTGCAACAGAATCAGAACATAAATTAGAAAAATTCAGAATAACTAACCTCATATCTTAGCCCTCCATTGCTCATAACCACTTCCCCCAATCATTGGCTCAGATCAAAACATCCATAACTGAATTCTAACCTTCATCCCTATATAACATCTTCATCTCCCTCTCTCAATTCAACCACCATAAACAACTCTTCATCAATTCTCCATAAAAAAAAAAACTCCAGAAAAATCTCCATATTCTTGAATCTTCACCATCTTCAATCTCAGTTCGTCATCACCTTCATGAACAACACATATGGATCTTCATTCATCCACCACCATAACTTTCCGAATCTTCTTCTTCGATCTCCATTCAACCTTCAATCTTCGGATTCGCTTCACGATAACTCAGAAAAGCATTCATCAATTCACTGATAGCGCACCTTCAACCTCAAGATCCTCGGTCACCAACCTTCAGCAAATCTGCAATAACCAACTTCATTAGTGCCTTCGCATCACAACAACAAAACGTCATTCAGAAGAACAACGACAACACCAGGTGAAGGTTCGAATCGGGAAAGATAACGAAAAGAGAAATAAAAGAGTTCGAGAGTGGAAGAGCGCACCTGAGGATTCTGAATCATAAGCTCTAGCCGCCGTCGTCGTGCTCATCACGGTGGCGAAGAAAGTCTTTCATCGAAGAAGACCGCTGCGGTTCATCCGAGATCATGAGAGTGAGAGCGAATCGAAAAAGCTGAGGACGAGAGAGATAAAGAGGCGGGGTAGGGATAACGTTGTTAGTTGGTTGCTTGCGGCTGCGCACAGAGATTTGATCGGAGAAAATCGGTGAGGGAGTGTTTCGGCGCCGTTCTCGCGGTGAGAGGAAGAAGACGTAATCCGAAAGGTCACAAGCAATTTTACCCTAATTCCCAATTCTATTCTATGTGTTTTTTTATTTTATTTTTTTTAAATTATTCATTTCTTCTTTTGATAAATTCTGAAATGTTAATTGGATCAATAAACTGGATCAAACTCAACAAACCATGGGCCATGACCATGCGGATTGCTGTACGCACCCCCCTGGCCCATCTCTTTCAAAAATTTGTTACTACAGAAAATACTCTTGGGCCACGAATTTGTTATTCCTACACCCCATGCGGCCCATCACACTTTTTTTTTATGCTGAGAGCCTGAACAAAAAAAGTCAACTGGGCCTTTTGGGCCTAGCGCCCCTGCTACTATTCACCATCCCTAATTCAATTCACACCCCCTAACTCTTTTTTTTAATTAGTAAATTTAGGTTTCTAATTAGTTTTTTTTTTCTATTTCTTTTAAGCAATAAAAATACTAAATTTCTCCTATTATTTTTAGACTTTTTAATACAATTTTGACATAAAAAATGTTCAATAAAAAATACTAGTTTAGGCTTATTAGCATGTAGGTTTTTTAGTACAATTTAGGCTTGAATAAGAATTTTCTTAACACATAAAAAGCGCATAAAAATAGTAGTATTTTTTAGACTAATTTTCTACTAATACTTGAATTGCTTCTCTTTATGCTTTTGTATCATTTTCATGCTATTTTTGTATAATTGTTGTGTAATTTTGTTACTTGTTTTTGGCCATATTTTCGGCCTATTTTGTTAATATCAATTTGTATGCTCCTCTTAGAATATATCCCATTAGTATGTTAACATTAGATGTAGATTTAGACTTGTAAATGACAATTAGATTAGAGGATAGGTTAGTTCCCCTTGTTCATTCTTTTTCTTTTCAATCTTAAAAAACTTAATAAATACCGATGAGGATCATACCGCTACTATTTTTCATAGTAGGAAAGAAATGATTAGGGCGTAGGCCCCGATGTATGTTCTTTCCTACTTAGCGGAAGAGAAATGATTGAGGCGTAGGCCTCGGTGTATTTCTTAACCGCTATTTAGAGAAACGATTGTGGCGTAGGCTTCGATGTGCATTCTCTAAATATTCAAAAAAACTCTGTATTTCTTAACCGCTATTTAGAGAAACGATTGTGGCGTAGGCCTCGATGTGCATTCTCTAAATATTCAAAAAAAAGGCTTTTTCTGGTATGATCTAAATCACAAATAAATTCCCCTTAAAAAAACAACAACCAAAAACACATAAAACACTTAATAAATGATCAGATTTAAAACAAAGTAAGGAAGTGATGCGAAGCCTTGTAGTGGGTTTTGTCATCATGGAATTACAATAAAAGACACAAACCCAAGTTCATTTTCTTTTGCCTTGTTATGCACCTAAGAACAAGTTAAGTCCTTTCCAAAAGTAGGCATATAAGTCTCCAAAGGTCGAGCATCGTAGATTGTGACCTCAACCTCTGTTCAACTAAAAAACACAAAACAAATGAAAACTATGGAGCCGAACTACGGTAGCTCTGATTCCTGGTAAGGGATACGTAGGCATTGGGCCGCGGGGCCTAAGCGAGCACACTTTTAAATAATTCCTTCTTTTCCCCGTATTTCTTTTGCATGCATTCACATTTAGGTTTTAGACATTAGACACACTTTAGATAGAAACAAACATAGGTGGATACCATCGAGTACGATGGGCGTGAGGGGTGCTAGCACCTTCACCTTGCGTAACCGACTCCCGTGCCCTATTCTCTGGTTGAAAGACCTTGTTCTTGTTTGAGTTAGGTTTCCTGGTATTCCTTTCCCTTATGGGATAAATATATTAGTGGCGACTCTGATCCATTTTTCGCGGTAGCGACAACTAGCGACTCTGCTGGGGAAGTGATAGACCTGTGCTGGTCCATTCTTAGCGAGTCGATCCTAGCCTTTGTTTGTTTCTTTTCTTTGGGTGTTTTTATTTATCTGTATATATGTTTACATCCTGTATATATATGTTTGCATATCATGTTTATTTTCTGCTTGCATATCATATTTACTTTCTCGCATTCTGGACTATATTATGGGTCCCCGTGGGGGCCGCATATTTTCTCTGTTTGCAGGTTGGGTGGGATGTTCTATGAGGTAAAAGGCCCAAGACCCAGGCCAGAGTTGACACATAGGATACCTAGGATAGAGTGGATAGTCATGACGCTGATGAGATGTCAGGTCTTGTCTAGTGCGATCATGAGACCCACGCCCAGTCGAGGTCCAAATGGGGTATCATTGTTGGCATGTAGATGCAACAACGGTGGTGCCTCAGGAGGACTGATAACGCTGGTTGCCATTTTGACCTACCCTGACCTAGATTCACCTGTGAGTGGGGAGGGATATACATGACTGGTACCGTTGGTGACTCAGTTTTGTTGGTGACTATTCAGTTCTGTTGGTGACTATTGGTTTTCTTGGTATTCAAAAAGGTGTCGGACCTTTGATCTTGTGACATTCGACCTACCGAGGCTTTACATCAGTTATTCAGAGGATTGTACGATGGTTATTCGTATTATATGGATTTTGAACCCATGCTTTTGCATTGCATAACATCATTGCTTTATCCACTTCATTTGTGGGGGATTCTAAAGTCTATTTCAAAAAAAAAAGGAAACGAAAAAAGTAGAAAAACAGAAAAGATGGAAAAGAAAAAAGAAAAGATACTATATGCAAAAAAGAAAAGAAAAAAGCTTTGATAAAAGAGAAACAAAAGTTGATGAAAGGACTTTGGGATCCCTTAGAAACGAAACAAGCATTCATACTATCATGCATTTCATAGTTTCCTCAAAAGCTTATGGGGGCCCTTTCTACTCAAGTTCTAGTTTCAGCAACAATACAAAATTGACTTCTCACCGTTGCGTGCTTAAAAGTTAATAATGGAAGAACTCCGTAAGGACTTGAATGAGATGAGGACATAAATGGGGATTAACCTGAATCAGTGTATGGAGATTATTCAAGCGTCTTCTCTTAGACAAAGAAAAGTTGAGACAAGTTCGTCAAAGGCCAAATGCAAATGTTAATTTCACCTCAGGGAAAATTCTTATGAATTAGAGTGTCTGAAATACTGTTGAGGTTCCTATTCATGTCAAGGAGAATTACATCATGAGAACAAATTGGAAATTAAAGTCTCCTAAGTTTCCGATTAATGAAATTGACAAAAGATTTCACCTCTTGAAGACAAGGTTAAAAGCCATAAAAGATTGTGACTCCGTTGATGTCAAGAGCTACAAAGGTCATTTAGTCTCTCCGGATAGTTTGGACATGCAAGCCAAAGTGGTAACCATCACTTGTACATATGTGGAAATTGCTTGGGGCTCCCGACCGAGGGATAAGCAAGACATATTCTTATCTTCAGCATTGCACCATTTGCATTGCTCGAATCCCTATAGCATTACAAATTCTTGTGCAACTTCGTCAGAATCTTTTGCCATGTGGTAATCAAGAGTGTTCTGCAGAGGCATTTCTCATTCTTAAGCTGTTGCTTCATATCATGTGTCATCTCTTCTCGGAATTGTCTTCTCAGTGGCCTTTGCTCGTCAACAGAGAAAGAAAGAATATGAGAAATGAACCGATGTAATTCCAGTGCCTTGTGCCCAGTTGTTGGTATTTCAGTTGGTGTTTTGGGTCTTCCTCACCACATATAGCTCTCTTGAGTTCGGTGATAATGTAATGTTCTTTCATTCATGATGGTGATTACTGTTCTAGCATCTATATTTGGGGCTCCCGACCGAGGGATAAGCAAGACATTGTCTATCTTGAGTATTGCATCATTTGCATTACTCGAATCCCTAAAGTAAGGCAAAAATGCACCACTCTTATACACCTTTGTTGGAATATTCTTCTGGTAAGTAATCTAAAGAGTGTGGAAGGAACATATGATAATGCTAAGTGGCTACCATGCTGGGGCACCTAGCCATTCAACTGAAGGTGGTAGGACATTCAAAGGCAGAATTCAAGTCCTCGTTGATTCCAGAACAACCACATCCACTCCAAGAGGTTTATGCTTATATTGAGGTCTCAATGGGGTATCAAAACTACAAAAGGCATTCGAGAGCAATAAGTCCATACGGAGTCAAGTCTCCTCAACAATGGCATTCATTTAGTTCTTTATTGCATTCTCATTTGTAATATTTCATTGTTTGTTTAAGCATTGCTAGCATATAAAAATTTGTTGATTTCTGAATGAAAACCATAATACATTGTTTATGTTTGTCTTGAAGTAATCCATTCGTTTTCACTCATAAAAAAAGAGTTTTGGCATTACGATACCAATTTTACTAATCGCTTGCTTAGGCAACAAGCGGAGGGAGAATGATGAAGTAAAAATGCAAAATCCCTAATTGTGTGTTTTTGAATAAAACCCTGCTGAGGATGTACATGCATTATTTCAAATCCCCAAACACCGGAGGTATAAGGGAGATAGACCCTCGTTAACCCCTTTGAGACTTGAAGCAGGAGTTTTTTTTGTGATCAGGAAAAAACCTTTATCTTAACCCTGGGGCAGGGTAGTGTTCATTTAACTTGATCAAGTGTTCAAAACTCACAAACGATATGCGCCTAAGGATATAACAATGGTTATCCTTCAAAAGGGTTGAGGAATGTCAAAATTGCAATGGTTATTCTTCACCTATAACGAGATCAAAAGATGACGATACCACAATGGAAATCCTTCATCAATCATGGAATGAGGCAGTCGCAATCACTTCCAACGAATCAAAGACAACGCGAGGTCACACGACTTGGTAAAAAAAAAAGAGAAAAAAAAATGAAAAAAAATGAAAAGAAAAAAGTGATGAAAGAAAAGAATATATCAATAAAAGGAAAAAGGATGGTGAAAATAAAGCAAGAACAAAGTCGTGTGATAATGAATCAGAAGAATAAAAGGTGAAGCGACTGCCATGTCCGAAAAAACCTCATTGATTCCTCAACCGTTTCAAAATTCCTTGTGAGGGATGAGCACACGTGTCGAGTTAACTGAACATAGGACCGGAGACCATCACGAAGGGGGTGGGTACAAATAATTTTGAGCCTAAAAATCCTTTGTTTCTGAAAACCATGAACCTGGCCAAGTTACAACCCTTAAAAGTCCTAATTGAAGTAGGGTTTATTTTGAAGACGCACTCCAATGAGATAACATTTAACTGACTCTCAATGAAGCGTAACACATATCCATGTTGGTATCGTATGCCCGCTGTATCTTTCATATGCAAAAATCGAGGTTGTATTCCAACTAGTGATTCGTTCACAAGAGGTAGCAACCTCATTTCATAAAAAGTTTTTTAAACTTCAAGACTAGCATAGGCTTTACATTAGAATTGTCATTCTTAGAATTAACATTCTTTTGCATACAAAACATTTGCTTAAACATCAAGGAAGTTTCCATGATGAGAATCCATGAAGAGCTTGATCATGTCAAAGTAAAAGAGACTTGAGAACTCCGTAGAGTAAAAAGCAATCACTTTAGAGACTGATTATCAAATCAAGTTGTTTGAAGGCTCCATTGAGCATGTGCAGTTTGATGCCTTCGTTGTTTGATCATTAAGGGACAAATGCCTGAAGACTCCATTGAGCCTGATCAGTTTGGTACTGTTCTTGATTGGTTACCCTGAGGGGAAAGTGTTGAATGCTCCATTGAGCAAATCAGTTGATACCTTCTTTTATTGACTACCCTGAGGGGAGAAAGCGGAATACTCTGTTGAGTAGATGCATCTTGATTAAGTACCCTGAGGGGAAGAGTTTGAAGCTTCCATTGAGCGCGATAAAGTTGCTTCCACAGTTTGTTTGACTTTAAAAGAAGTAAACTTGAGAATTCTGATAAGATGTACATAATCAGGGGCAGTCACGACGAGGAATCTCTCTCGTGAGTTCAGCCTATCTGGGGCAAGCAAATCAAGGTTTGACATCTCAAATTCGACCAATCAGGGATAATCACGACGAGGAATCTCTCTTGTGAATTCGATCAATCCGAGGCAGTGATGTCGAGGAATCTCTCAAGCTCACTCAATCTGGGGCATTCACGTCGAGATTCGACAAATCTCTCGAGGATCCATTGATCATGAAAGGAATATTTCAAAAATTTGAATATGCTGGGGCAAAATTATCTCAAGTAATTGTGGTGTAAGGATCATTTTGAGGCAAATGGCTTTGTAAACAAAATATCTTCGTAAGTCAGGCAGCCTGGGGGATGATCTTTTTGGTTTGTATTGAAGGAACCGTCATTTACTTGTAAAGTGCAGTTGGCCATCATAGAATGGAGAAGTCATAATGCTTTTCCCTAGCTAAAGTCTCTCCTCGAGCATAGGAGTTTATTTCTCCTGAGAGTTGATTCTATTCCTCAGCATAGGAATTTATTTCTCCTAGAAAAGTCTCTCCCCGAGCATAGGAGTTTATTTCTCCTGAGAATTCATTCTCTCCCCAAGCATAGGAGTTTATTTCTCCTTAGAGTTGTTCCACTCTTCCCAACAAGGGTTCCTCATCAAGGTTTCTTATCCTCAACAGGGTGAGTTGAAGGAATCTCCTCAAGTGGAAAATTCTCCAAGCAATGGCACGTGGTGAGAAGTCAGAAGTTATGCTTTGCTTCGCAAGTCAACAACAAGAAGGGGTATCTTTAAAGATTGGCATCCCCACAGAGTTTTCAACACTAAGGGGATTCTCTCTAGTGTTTACCCCGCCCGAAGTCAAAGATGAAATTCGATTGAAAAGATAATGGAATATTCTCTGAAGGGACCCCAATGATATTGCTTCTCTATCACACTAATGCCTTTATTTGGCACTTTGCATATAGTTTCATTGCATTCACATCACATCTACAAAAATGCGTAGCATTTCCATGAAAATGGAGCATTACGCTAAAGAAAAAATTCAAACATGCATCAATGCATAAGCCGGTTTGTGCGTGCTCCAAAAGCACAAGGTAATGTATTCCCAGAAGAAGTCTCACCTTCTCTCTCCAGGGTGGATTGGATACGATGTCATTCTCCGTCAAGATCATTTTCTCTGTGGTTATTTCCCGTTTGTAAAGTTCAATCGTTTGGATGATCCATACTTGGTGTGTGGCAATTTGAACGATTGTCACTCTTGTAGAATTACACCCCGCCTTTCGGCCTATGGGATCCATGTAGTTCTTATGCTTCGCGAGCATCAATGTTTCCTTGCAAATCCAGTGTTTAATAACATCCCCAATAGAGTCTAGCCACTGCTGGTCTTCTTCGGCCAAGTCTAATGATTATTGGCATCCCTTCCAAGTCTCGTGATTATGGGCATCCTTCGGTCAGGTCTAGTGTTTATTAGTCCTCCCCGTTCAAGTCCGGTGGTTATCGGCATACCCTTTCAGATCCAGTGAGTTTTCCAACCGTCATGTTGCGAGTCCTTTGTTTTCCGACCTCGAGTCGTGAGTTTCCGACCTTTTGTTGTGAAGATTCCAACCGTTGAGTTGTGAGTCCTTTATTCTCCGACCTTTAGTCGTGAGTTTCCGGCCTTTTGTCGTGAAGATTCCAACCGTTGAGTTGTGAGTCCTTTGTTTTCCAACCTTTGATTTGAGAGTGCTAGGATTCCAACCGTTGAGTTGTGAGTTTTGGGTTTCCGACCTCGAGTCGTGAGTTTCTGACTTTTAGTCGAGAGTTTTCCAACCTTTTATTTGAGAGTTCTGAGATTCCAACCGTTGAGTTGTGAGTTTTGGGTTTCCGACCTCGAGTCGTGAGTCTTTCAATCGTTGAGTTGTAAGTTCTGAGTTTCCGACTTTTAGTCGTGAGTTTTCCAACTGTTGATTTGAGAGTTCTGAGATTCCAACCGTTGAGTTGTGAGTTTTGGGTTTCCGACCTCGAGTCGTGAGTCTTTCAATCTTTGAGTTGTGAGTTCTGAGTTTCCGACTTTTAGTCGTGAGTTTTCCAACTGTTGATTTGAGAGTTCTGAGATTCCAACCGTAGAGTTGTGAGTTTTGGGTTTCCGACATCGAGTCGTGAGTCTTTCAATCTTTGAGTTGTGGGTTATGAGTTTCCGACTTCGAGTCATGAGTGTCCTAACCCTCGAGTTGTGGACGTGTGTCATATACTCCCAAAAAAAAAAGTGTCATGGCAAATCAATCTCTTGCACTTGCTTATTGCAAATAGGCATCACAAATTCTTCCTTCTTTTAAGGAAATCCTACGGGAATATCATATTGTTACTTGCCGAAGCTTGTTAAGTGGAAGCAGCCAAAAAAATGTCATCCATCTGTTACTCAGAGCGCAAATTTTCTGGTACTTTGGTATTTAATCTTCTTCTACCTCGAATGTTCGAAAGGCTAACGCCAATCTCACCTTCAGGTTTAAGACGATTAAATAGGGGCAGCTGTTGCACCCCAAAATTTGCCCACTTATTTAATTTCTAACTGGTTTAAGTTTCTCATTTCATCTGCATACCTCCATTAGGCCATCTAACACATCATGCATCATTAATCAATAAATTTGGTATGGGATCAAGGATTTAGAAAATTGGGGCTTCTACTTCATTCAAGCTCGATTCATCTAGTTATTCTTCAAGTATTGGACTGTGGAAGTTGGGCTTGAAGTATGGGCGTTATGGATTATCTCTCCTCCAGTTACAAGGGTTGTGCTTCACCCAAATTCACCGTGGCTAGGGATTAGGATTTGTTTTCCTAACCAAGGTCATTTAAGGGTTCCTCGTTACTTGCTCTATGCTTCTCAAGAGATTTAAATGTGTCATTCTTATGGTGTTATCTTGGTTAAAGCTCGCTTTGAGATGCTTCATTTGAAGGATTAGGATTGCCTTTACCATTCATTTATTGGAATTGCTTCAAGAGAAAGATGGTTTGGATTTGAATACAAAGTGAGGATTTTCATGTGCAAGATTCATTCATGAATAGTTCCTAGAAATTCCAGTCACAAGGCTAAGGCATAATTGAAAGTTATCTAAACGGCGTTCAAGGTTATATTCATGATCTCGATTTTCATTCAAACATCAAAGATCCCTCTAAGAGCTCAAAATTCAAATTCAAAAGTCAATATCATTCATTAACCACCATTCAAATATCCAAAGGAGATATCCAATTCCAAAGAAAATCACAGTATTCGAAATCTATTACACAATTCATACTACATCATATTCCACGTTCATTACATCACAAAGAAAAGAACCATTACAAACTATATTGCATCATCATTCTTCGCAAGTCAGCGTTCTAATCCTAAGACCTCTCATACAAAGTCATAGACCCTAAAATCCTAATCTATTCTTCAATGTTCTCCAAGTTTCATTTTGCTTTCGCCATCCTCATTCCACCATACCAACCCTACTGTGACCAAACACCAAGCTCCATGCTACACCATATGCTAATCAAGATTTGCAAATTACTAGCCCTATACCATACAGATCACCAACCCTGCAAAGATAAAAAAAACAGAGTCAGCTCTTTAAACCAACACCAAATCAAGTTCAGCACTGTACCGTGACGGCAACCGATAAAAAGAGACCTATACCCATTGAGCTCAACTCGCAGCAGGATAAAACTAGTAAAAAATTCCCATACAAATTACATTTCGGTTCAGCAATAAACAAAAGAAAATCAGCTCTGCAACTTTAGAAAATCCAAAACCAGTCACGCGTGCACATACATTCGCATACATTTGCAGCCCTGCAATTTAATTCAGAAAACCAAATAAAATGCAAAGTCAATATATCCATTCATGCCAGCCCAGGGGTTTAGTTTTAAGCAGTAAGGACAGTCACAAGTTGATTGCCGAAGAAGGCGAAGAATCGAGACGGATGCGATATGAAGTCGGTCATTGAAAGGAAAAGAGATTATCGGAGTTACAACAAAGAATACCCCAGATAATAGAAAATCAGGAGGGAAAAGAAGTAGATAACAGAAACATAACTAACAGAGTCTAACTGAATCCCTAACTACACTAACTGAAATAACTAATTTCATTCATAACCACCAAAACAGAACCTACTAACTACTACCACCTCATCCTAACCGATTTTGTAACAGAAAACTAACTTCATAACTGTCCAAAGCTAACTGATTGATAACTAACAAATAACAGAAAAAAAGTCAGTCGTAACTAACCTCACTGTTTCTTAACCACTTGCAACTAGCAGTTCATAACAGAAAAGGAGAAGAAGCAGAGTTGCAACAGAATCAGAACATAAATTAGAAAAATTCAGAATAACTAACCTCATATCTTAGCCCTCCATTACTCATAACCACTTCCCCCAATCATTGGCTCAGATCAAAACATCCATAACTGAATTCTAACCTTCATCCCTATATAACATCTTCATCTCCCTCTCTCAATTCAACCACCATAAACAACTCTTCATCAATTCTCCATCAAAAAAAAACTCCAGAAAAATCTCCATATTCTTGAATCTTCACCATCTTCAATCTCAGTTCGTCATCACCTTCATCAACAACACATCTGGATCTTCATTCATCCACCACCATAACTTTCCGAATCTTCTTCTTCGATCTCCATTCAACCTTCAATCTTCGGATTCGCTTCACGATAACTCAGAAAAGCATTCATCAATTCACTGATAACGCACCTTCAACCTCAAGATCCTCGGTCACCAACCTTCAGCAAATCTGCAATAACCAACTTCATTAGTGCCTTCGCATCACAACAACAAAACGTCATTCAGAAGAACAACGACAACACCAGGTGAAGGTTCGAATCGGGAAAGATAACGAAAAGAGAAATGGAAGAGTTCGAGAGTGAAAGCACGCACCTGAGGATTCTGAATCATAAGCTCTAGCTGTCGTCGTCGTGCTCATCACGGTGGCGAAGAAAGTCTTTCAACGAAGAAGACCGCTGCGGTTCATCCGAGATCATGAGAGTGAGAGCGAATCGAAAAAGCTGAGGACGAGAGAGATAGAGAGGCGGGGTAGGGATAACGTTGTTCGTCGGTTGCTTGCGGCTGCGCACAGAGATTTGATCGGAGAAAATCGGTGAGGGAGTGTTTCGGCGCCGTTCTCGCGGTGAGAGGAAGAAGACGTAATCCGAAAGGTCACAAGCAATTTTACCCTAATTCCCAATTCTATTCTATGTGTTTTTTTATTTTATTTTTTTTAAATTATTCATTTCTTCTTTTGATAAATTCTGAAATGTTAATTGGATCAATAAACTGGATCAAACTCAACAAACCATGGGCCATGACCATGCGGATTGCTGTACGCACCCCCCTGGCCCATCTCTTTCAAAAATTTGTAACTACAGAAAATACTCTTGGGCCACGAATTTGTTATTCCTACACCCCATGCGGCCCATCACACTTTTTTTTTATGCTGAGAGCCTGAACAAAAAAATTCAACTGGGCCTTGTGGGCCTAGCGCCCCTGCTACTATTCACCATCCCTAATTCAATTCACACCCCGTAACTCTTTTTTTTTAATTAGTAAATTTAGGTTTCTAATTAGTTTTTTTTCTATTTCTTTTAAGCAATAAAAATACTAAATTTCTCCTATTATTTTTAGACTTTTTAATACAATTTTGACATAAAAAATGTTCAATAAAAAATACTAGTTTAGGCTTATTAGCATGTAGGTTTTTTAGTACAATTTAGGCTTGAATAAGAATTTTCTTAACACATAAAAAGCTCATAAAAATAGTAGTATCTTTTAGACTAATTTTGTACTAATACTTGAATTGCTTCTCTTTATGCTTTTGTATCATTTTCATGCTATTTTTGTATAATTGTTGTGTAATTTTGTTACTTGTTTTTGGCCATATTTTCGGCCTATTTTGTTAATATCAATTTGTATGCTCCTCTTAGAATATATCACATTAGTATGTTAACATTAGATGTAGATTTAGACTTGTAAATGACAATTAGATTAGAGGATAGGTTAGTTCCCCTTTTTCATTCTTTTTCTTTTCAATCTTAAAAAACTTAATAAATACCGATGAGGATCATACCGCTACTATTTTTCATAGTAGGAAAGAAATGATTGGGGCGTAGGGCCCGATGTATGTTCTTTCCTACTTAGCGGAAGAGAAATGATTGAGGCGTAGGCCTCGGTGTATTTCTTAACCACTATTTAGAGAAACAATTGTGGCGTAGGCCTCGATGTGCATTCTCTAAATATTCAAAAAAACTCTGTATTTCTTAACCGCTATTTAGAGAAACGATTGTGGCGTAGGCCTCGATGTGCATTCTCTAAATATTCAAAAAAAAAAAGCTTTTTCTGGTATGATCTAAATCACAAATAAATTCCCCTTAAAAAACACCAACCAAAAACACATAAAACACTTAATAAATGATCACATTTAAAACAAAGTAAGGAAGTGATGCGAAGCCTTGTAGTGGGTTTTGTCATCATGGAATTACAATAAAAGACACAAACCCAAGTTCATTTTCTTTTGCCTTGTTAGGCACCTAAGAACAAGTTAAGTCCTTTCCAAAAGTAGGCGTATAAGTCTCCAAAGGTCGAGCATCGTAGATTGTGACCTTAACCTCTGTTCAACTAAAAAACACAAAACAAATGGAAACTATGGAGCCAAACTACGGTAGCTCTAATTCCTGGTAAGGGATACGTAGGCATTGGGCCGCGGGGCCTAAGCAAGCACACTTGTAAATAAATCCTTCTTTTCCCCGTATTTCTTTTGCATGCATTCGCATTTAGGTTTTAGACATTAGACACCCTTTAGATAGAAACAAACATAGGTGGATACCATCGAGTACGATGGGCGTGAGGGGTGCTAGCACCTTCCCCTTGCGTAACCGACTCCCGTGCCCTATTCTCTGGTCGAAAGACCTTGTTCTTGTTTGAGTTAGGTTTCCTGGTATTCCTTTCCCTTATGGGATAAATATATTAGTGGCGACTCTGATCCATTTTTCGCGGTAGCGACAGCAGGTACTCAAGATTAGTCGTGGATGTTCGAGGTTATTGATGTGAAGTCTTGATGTTTCTTTATGGCAAGTCGAGTCGGTGTCCATTGCTCTGATACGTAGCACTCGGGGGGATTAGTCGTTATTACTTGATTATTGTATGCCATGATGGCACTTGTGTTAAGTTGAATAATAAAGATGTTTATAAGTTTAAGCTGTAAGTGGTGAATGAGGTTTTGTTCCGAATGCTATGTATCTTTATTAAATGCAATATAAGTATGTTTGTTTGGTTAAGTCGAATTGTGACATCCCATCTTTGATGAATATTTTTAAATGCACTCTGATTTTCACTTATAATTGCGGGGTAAATTTGGGGTGTTACATAATTGGCATTGTTTCATTCAAATTTCTAGGTATTCCAATGGGAGCCCATCCTAGGAGAATACAATATTAGAATCATATTTTGGCAAAGTTAAGGAGCAGGTTATCAGCTTGACTAGGGAATCATATGTCTATTAGAGCAAGAGTGGTAATGTTGAATACAATCCTGACTAACATTACCATTTTTTATTTTACTTTTTTTCAAAGCTCCCAAAGCAATAATTCATGAGATAGTTAAAATACAACGTGATTTCTTGCGGGCAGAGGTGAATTAAATAAGAAGGTTAACTGGGTGAGTTATTCTTGTATTTGCAAACCAACTGAGCAAAGAAGACTAGGAGTTAATCATTGTGAGAAATTTAATTTGGCCATCCTTAGCAAATAGAAATGGAGAATTTTGATTCAACTGAACACAATTTGGGATTAGCCTATTTCCTATAGATATGGAGATACACAAACTCATATGCTTGAGTCTTCTTGTCGTGAGATCAATAAAAAAGATTCCATTTGGTGGAAGGACTTAATTGGTCTAGGTATGACGGAAGGGGAATTTGTAATTGACTATCTAAATCAATCTCATGCAAAATAGGTATAGGAACCTCCATAAGGTTTTGGAAGCATAAGTGGTTAAAATCCATTTCTTTTTATCAACATTTTCAAAATCTTTTATGTTATACGTTGATACCAAATGAAATGCTGAGTAATTCGGGTTGTTTGAGGGAAGACTAATGGTTTTGAGAGATTAAGGTGAGGAAGGTGGAGTTATCGGAGTAGGCACCTAAGGAGTTCTTCCAGCTTATGAATATCATGCTTGAAATCATATTGTGTCCAAATGTATTGGTGTTCACGGTTCAGTTTGGGCGGTTTTGATGCTAAACTTCATCTAACCGAACCAGACAAATGTGATTTAGAGTTGTTCGATTTTTTACAAAATATTTGTTGAGGTATACATACACATATTGAGGTTAACATTATTTTATGTTTAGTCATTCATACATTACCATAAAATAAACCTATAATTGTCACAATAAGTTTATATTTTGATGCATAAGCATGAATTGTATCTTACAATTTAATTTATCTTATGTCTAAAGGATAATATATATGAAATTGCTTTCTTAAATAAATTTGAAATAATATATCGTGTAGTTAAAAGCAAGTGTGTGCAAGTAATAATGCTAGCTTGATAGCACCATGATTTCTTTTTTATTATTAATATTTAAATTTTTTTCTTTTAATCTTATCCATATCAATA
Source organism: Vicia villosa (assembly GCF_029867415.1). Classification (NCBI taxonomy): domain Eukaryota; kingdom Viridiplantae; phylum Streptophyta; class Magnoliopsida; order Fabales; family Fabaceae; genus Vicia; species Vicia villosa. The sequence continues at coordinate 89,607 of NW_026706337.1, read as the reverse complement.
TCAACAAATTAAAAATGAAAAAAAAATATTACAATTTATTTCAAATAAAAATAATAGTATTTATTAATAAATAATATTTTGCTTTGTGTTGATATCTAAATTAAGATAAATAATACAAATAATATATATATATATATATATAACACTTATTGATTTCTCTAACGAATTAAAAAAATGTATAATGGTGTGTAAGATTTTGTAACATAATGCAGTTTGAATTGATTTGCAAAAAAACAAACCGCAAATCGAACCGTGCGATTTCGTTAGACAATGGCCGAAACACATATGAACCAAATGCGATTTTTTGCAATTTTCGGTTTGATTTAGTTATCGGTTTTTTATTGGGTCGGTTCGATTTTGAACACCCCTGTGCGGATGCTATATTTGGTGGAAAAAATTCAAGAATTCTAAGTGAATAGAAGTTATGAAGTGCTTTTGAATTTGAATCAAGATGATGCAGACGCATATGCTAGTGTACTTCAATTTGTAGATTTTTAGTGAAAGAGTAAGCTACCAAGTAAGGGTCAGTATGCCATAAAAGACCTACGACAGTGCTTTTTTGGGCTTTAAAAGCGCTGCCGTAGGTGGCGCTGCTATAGGTTTTAGCCGCGCTTTTTGTTTAAGCAAAAGCGCTGTCGTAGGTAGGCCTAAGGCAGCGCTTTTTCTTAAAAAGCGCTTTCATATATAGGCCTAAGGCAGCGCTTTTTTCTTGAAAAGCGCTTTCTTAGGCATACTTTAGAATGTCTTTTATGCTTTTTAAAGTAGGCTTAAGAAAGCGCTTTTTAAGTAAAAACGCTGCCGTAGGCCTACCTACGACAACGCTTTTAAAAGCGCTTTCATAGATAGGCCTAAGGCAGCGTTTTTCTTAAAAAGCGCTTTCATAGATAGGCCTAAGGAAGCGCTTTTACTTAAAAAGCGCTTTCGTTAGTGTTTTTAATAAATCTATTATTTTTATAATTTCTAAACCTGCATTTTTGGCAGCATTATTTCATGAACCTGTAATTTACCATTGTTATCCCATAAAAATATAATTTACAATCTTAATCCCATTATTTCAGTAATTTCATTATTTCAACAAAGAAGCGATTTCGATTATATACAAAAAAGGCATTATAAATTATACAATTACATTATATACCATTGTAATTAATCCAATATATATATATATATATATATATATATATATATATATATATATATATATACACCGATTCACATATTTCTAACATGACCAAAACAACTAAACCAATTCACATTACATTATAACAATAAGAAAACCATCCCTAAACAATTAAACCAATCCCACCTATTCTACAAGTTCCAACATCATTCTCATCATTCCAAGCCATGTTTAATAAAACCTTTTGTTCCATCTTGCATATCCTCACTTCAAGCTTAGCCATGTCTCAATTCAACCAATGCCCTGCTACACCAATCATGAACTGCCCCTGCAAAAACCAGAAAACCAAATTCAAAGAAGAAACCAAGATACTACAAAATATCATCAATACAAAACCTAAGCTCAATTTACCATTTCGAACAGCTACACATAAATGCATATAATTGGAAGCCGAGCATTCTATTCAATCCGCATTTAAGTTCAGTCAAGTATATATATTTCTAACAGACTTCGTCATTATTTCCAATTAACTTCTCTTACTAATATATCTATAACCAACTAACATATTTTTATGACATCAAAAACTAACATTCACTAACCTATTCAGTTCTAATAGCATAACTTTCCCTGACACTAACTAACCTTCCTATTTGTCAGTCTAACAGAATTCCTGTAACTAACAATTCTAACCAACCTTCTACCTAAAACCTCTAACAGAAAACAATAACCAACTTCTAACTTGTAACCACCAAAACATAAATCCTCTTTGATTCATACCTTATATGATTCTTTGCGCAATAAAATATTGACACAATTCCTCTTTGATTTCTTCCAACTGAAGTTTCGTGTAATGAGCACACTTGACTTCATCGAAGTACTACAAAACATAAACATGATTTAGTTAAAAGTAATAAATTATAAGAATTATCCGATAAATAATATAACAAATCCTAAGTTATAAATCCATACCGTGATTGGAATCTCTATTCGATTCATTTGAAGGATTTCTTTGATAAACCTCAAAACGAAGTATCTGCAATCTGTATTGTTTTGTTGTTGAGCACACTACATAGAAAAACAAATAAGAATGTATAGTTGTCTTGTCTTATCAAGTATCATAAATATTATAAGCAAAATTGTGAAAACTAATGTACTTGCACTTTGATCCAAGTAATGTTGCTTAATTTAGTCGGTGATACTCGAGCTTCTCTTTGACTTGGGAATACTTGTATTGCTCTAACAAAATAAAAACATATATTTAGAACAATGTCACAGAAAAAATTAAATATATAAATATACACAAATATTTAGAACAATCTCACTTACGTATTAACCATTGACTTCATATCCGGATAATTGGTCCAATCACCATCTACCGATTCAGATATTATACCACTTCTTTTACAGGATCCATAGCAACCAACAACCAATGGCGTCTATAAATTAAAACAAAAGTTTATATGAAAATTTTCTACGCAAAAGAAACAAAGATTAAAATGAACTTAGAATGAAAATCTAACCCTATTGGAATAGTATTATACGCCCAAAGATACAAGCTTTATGTATTTCCGGTGGCCATGAATCTCTTGACTAAGTGCTCTCTTACTGAATCTGGTTCCCTAACAAATGTCGCTCCACTGACATGGGAGGAAGACACGAAATGGAATCTGTTTGCCAATTGATTCCCGCGCATCAATTTGTTATACAACGACGTTAAATAAAAACATAATAAACATTAGGCTATTTTCATTGAAATGTGTAAATAAATTGATCAACTAAGTAAATAATATATTGGTCAGATTACCGGATGTATGAGTTCATAACACCGACGCCTAATTCTTTATGCGTAAAAATCTCTTCCATGTCCTCTCGCCCAATTGTTTCGGTGAATTTGAAACCAAAGATACCTTCTTTATGCGTAAAAATCTCTTCCATGTCCTCTCTTCCATGTCTTTATCTCTTTGCAATTCACAGATTTGTGCTAGTAAATCCTGCAATTTTTGCATCACTTCTTCACTGGTAGGATTTCTTCTCCTAGGATGCTTATAGAAAGAGGTCGGAGTCACACCATGACCTTTACCCCTTACCCGACCGGGATACTCAGCAACATTTAATGCTATACTAAGTACGCTCCTATTATCCTGGTCCTCACCTGTGGATACCGATTGTGACATGGTCTCCTCTAATTCATTTACATATCAAAAATTATTAGTGGAGATAAAAAAATCAATTATTTATTAATAAACATTTGATTTAATTAAAGACACAATGTTATACTTACACATTCATCAGAAATTTGTTGAACATCGGGATCAACAACTCGATTCTTGCCCACACGAGCTTCCTTCCACAACACATGTATTGGAAGTGAGGTTTCCTCACTTTTCGTCTCCTCTAACTACGCATTGACACAAATGATAAGATCGTCAATTATAACACATTTAGACAATTAATAAGAATGTAGCATTTCTATTTACTTACAATTCTTTCCTCTAAGCGTGCATATCCCAAACACCCTTTTTTTGTATGGATACGTGGGTTTTGATGCTCTCGCGCTATTTTTGGCACTCCTATTTCTGGAAATCTTCATCTTTTCTTTGATTTACAAACTCAACCCAATCTTTATCATCAATGAAGTTCTTATACTTTTCTGGACATCCTGAATCCTCTTCAGCAAAATTTCCTTCATCATCCTTAAGATAGGTGTTTGTTAAAAAAGCTTTCCACCCTCTATTTTAAAAGACCTCTGCGAAAAAACATACGCATAGAGTGTGTTAGTATAAGTAATTTAAACACATTATCGTCAAGATAAAGCAAATAACAACAACCATATATGGTACCTTTAGCTCAGTCCAAATGCTATCTTTTTTCTCACCCAAGTCTTTACTTTTCCATGTAGGTACGGAGACTGGAATATGCATACGAACAAGTGTACCAATGTAGCTTGTCAACTTTGCAGCATTAGACCCAACTACTTGGTTATCAGGATTCCACTCTAAATTATATGTTACTCCTCTGTCACTATCACAAATGATTCCCCTCATAATGGTGATGCCTCGTACAACATCTCTTTTTGAAGTATCAGCTGGAGGATTTGTATCTGGAGCATGTCTATCTTGTGAGTTTTCTTGATTACTAGCCATTTGACCTGTAATAAAGAAAAATTCATAATCAATAATCCATAATATAAAATTAAAATGGATATAAAAATGAAATGAAATGACAAATATAAAAATCTATACAAATTGAATATATATATATATATAAATATATATATATAATGACATATATTTAAATTTTATTGAATGATATAGGCTATAATTATACTATTACCTTTTTCACTAATGTCTCTTTCTTTTCTTGGTAGGAATATGTTCTACTCGTCTCTTAACAACGCGGATGGTTGGATTGATCCAAATACCCTCATTATGATCATTTCTAGTACAAGATTCATTCTTATTTTGATCGTTTCTTGTACAAGATTCAATGTCAACACCAATATCACCTTGATCTCCAATGTTTAAATCAATTACTTTGTTAGATCAAAGCACTATAGACCATTTCGTACTTGTCGGATCATTGACATAGAACACTTAATTAGCTTGAGAGGCTAGAATGAAAGGCTCATCTTTGTACCCCACCCTATTGAGATCCACTTGCAAAAATCCTGACTTATCCATTCGTATGCGATTATTATTTTCAACCCACTTGCAACCAAATACAGGAATCTGAAACTTCTCGTAATCAAACACCAAAATGCGCTCGATAACCCCAAAATATGACAGATTTGCAAATTTCGGGTTTAAGTCATTCACACTTGATATGTGCATTGCTTCAGCTACCAAGGTAACACCACTATTTTGCATAGTACTTTTATCATCCTGTTCTTTGGTATAAAATGTGTACCCATTAATTGCGTATGCGCTATAGGAAAACACAACCATACTTGGACCATATGTTAAACATCTCAACCTTTATGTTACTGAAGCGGGATCTGAACGATACTTTGAATAAATATGTTCCTTAAACCATGGTATGAAACTTCGATTGTGCTTCCGTAATATCCAATTCTCATTTCTATTCGGATTTAAACCTCGGAGAATACCCTTATGCATTTCAACATACGGCTTAACCTCAATCTCATTATGCAGAACATACAAATGCACTTGATCCCGTTTGACCCTTGATATTGTCACAACTTTATTTCCAATTAGCTTTTTTCCTTCTTTTTTCCGACAATATGAGATTTGGGGAGTCCAATTGATTGAACATTTGACAGATATTCAGTACAAAACTCAACCGCTTCTTCAAAAACGTATCGTTCGACAATACAACCCTCCGCTTGACTTTGGTTTTTCACGTACCCTTTTAATATTTTCATATAATGTTCAGCAGGGTACATCCATCTCATATAAGCTGGTCCGCACAATTGTGTCTCTTTCACAAGATGAACGACTAAATGAACCATTATGTCAAAAAATGAGCGAGGAAAATACATTTCAAGATCACATAAAGTAACAACTATCTCTTTTTGCAATGTTGGTAAGATCGTAGGATCGATCACCTTACTGCAAATTGAATTGAAGAAAAAACACAGTTTAGTTATTGCGCTTCTTACTTTTTCTGGAAGAATAGAACGTATACCTATTGGTAGAAAATGTTCCATTGTAACATGGCAATCATGCGTCTTTAAACTCTTTAACTTGAGGTCTTTCATGGACACAAGTCTTCTAATATCTGATGAGTAGCCTTCTGGAACTTTAACTTCACTGAGGAAATTACACAATATTTTCTTCTCCTTTCTAGATAGAGTGTAAATAGCAGGTGGTAGATATGTTTGTCTTCCTTTCGTCAAGGGTCCCAATTCAGTTCTCATTCCCATGTTTACCATGTCCTTCCTTATTTTAAGGCCATCCTTAGACTTTCCTTGTATATTGAATAACGTACCAATAACACTGTCAAATACATTTTTTTCAATATGCATAACATCGAGGAAATGTCTTACATACAACGACTTCCAATATGGAAGTTCAAAAAAAATTGACCTCTTCTTCCACCCACTCTTGACAAATGTATGTGCAAAAGGCTTTCCAAACTGAGTACTCACATGTTTCACCTTTTAAAAAATTTGATCACCTGTCAATATAGGTGGAGCTCTATGTTGTTCGGTGTCTCCATTGAATGCTTTTCTCCACCCACGGTACTGATGATTAGAATTTAAGAATCTACGATGACCGAGAAAGACATTCTTCTAAAAAAGTTCCAATCGTGTCATATCGGTTCCATCTACACAAACAGGACACGCTTTTTGACCTTTATTGTTGTACCCTGATAGATTTCCGTACGCTGGAAAATCATTCATTGTTCCAAACAACATCACCCTCAAGTTAAAACTTTCTTTCCGATACCCATCATAAACCTCCACACCGTTCTCCCACAAAAACTTTAAATCTTCGATTAAGGGTGCCAAGTATACGTCTATGTCATTCCCTGGTTGTTTAGGCCTAGAAATTAACATAGATAATATCATGTACTTACGCTTCATACATAGCCACGGAGGTAGGTTATAAATCATAAGAATCACATGCCATATGCTATGCGAGATACTTTGAATATCGTGCGGGTTCATTCCAAAAGTAGACAATGACAAGCGAAGGTTTCTTGCTTCTTTTCTATACTCAGGATAATCATTATCAACTTTCATCCACTGTGATGAATCTGCCGGATGTCGCAACTTTCCATCAATAACTCTTTCATCTGCATGCCAAGTCAAGCGTCTTGAATCGGTTTCACTATGATACATGCGTCTAAATCTCGGAATTATAGGAAAATACCATAAGACTTTTGTCAGAGACAACTTTTTCTTATATCGAGGGGCACCGCATTTAGGACACTCATATAATGCTGCATACTCATTTCAAAACAAAACGCAATCTTTTGGACAGGCATGTATCTTATCATTGAAGGATAGAAAAACACTTAGAAAGGGGGGGTTTGAATAAGTGTAGTTTAAAAACTTGAATGATAAAAACAATTTGCACATTTATTTTTATCCTGGTTCGTTGTTAACTAAACTACTCCAGTCCACCCCCACGGAGTGATTTACCTCACCTGAGGATTTAATCCACTAATCGCAACAGATTACAATGGTTTTCCACTTAGCCCACGACTAAGTCTTCTAGAGTATCCTGATCACAACCTGATCACTCTAGGAACAAATGCTTAGACACAAGTTAAGACTCTCTTAGAGTATCCTGACCACCACGTGATCACTCTAATTACAAATGCTTAGACACAAGCTAAGACTTCCTAGAGTATCCTGATCAACACTTGATCACTCTAGTTACTTACAAATTAATGTAATCAAATAAGAGTTTTACAATGCTTCTGAAAAGCTATAATCACAACAGTGATATTTCTCTTAAAGTTTAAGCTTAATCTCACTAATATATTACAACAACAATGTAGTGAGCTTTGATGAAGATGAAGTTTCTGAGCTTTGAGTTGAACAGCGTTTCAGAAAGTTTTTCAGAATAAGTTCGTTCAGGATTAGTAACCTTGCTTCTCATCAGAACTTCATATTTATAGGCACTTGAGAAGATGACCGTTGGGAGCATTTAATGCTTTGCGTATTCCGTACAGCATTGCATTTAATGTTTCACGCTTTTGTCAACTACCTCGATCCTTGTTCACGCTGTGTCTACTGACGTTGCCTTTAATAGCTTCTAACGTTCCTTTTGTCAGTCAGCGTAGCCTGCCACCTGTACTTTCTTCTGATCTGATGTTTGTGTATACAACGTTTGAATATCATCAGAGTCAAACAGCTTGGTGCATAGCATCTTCTTGTCTTCTGACCTTGAAGTGCTTCTGAGCGTGATACCATGAGAACTTCAGTGCTTCTGCTTCTGAACTCAAGTTCTTCTGATGCTTCCATAGACCCATGTTCTGATTCTGCTTTGACCATCTTCTGATGTCTTGCCAGACCATGTTCTGATGTTGCATGCTGAACCTTCTGAGTCAAAGCTTCTGAGCGCTGATTTGTGCATACTCTTTATATATTTCCTGAAAGGGAAATTGCAATGTATTAGAGTACCACATTATCTTACACAAAATTCATATCCTTGTTATCATCAAAACTAAGAATATTGATCAGAACAAATCTTGTTCTAACAATCTCCCCCTTTTTGATGATGACAAAAACATATATAAATGATATGAATTTGCGATCAGAAAGAGCAGACGGCTAAAGACAATTTACACAGCTATAGCATAAGCATGTGAATATGTCTCCCCCTGAGATTAACAATCTCCCCCTGAAATTAATACTAGAAGAATTTTATAAATAAAAGACTTCCCTGAGTATTTCAGTAGAGACGTTCACATATGCTTGATCTTCAGAACATTCATGACTTCTGATTTCTGCTTCCATAGGACAGCTTCAGAACATTGAATTTCTTTAGATCCTCAGAACATTCACAGCTTCTGATTCCTGCTTCCATCGGACAGCTTCAGAACTTGAATTTCTTTGATCTTCAGAACATTCACAGCTTCTGACTTCTGCTTCCATCGGACAGCTTCAGAACTTGAATTTCTTTGATCTTCAGAACATTCACAGCTTCTGATTCCTGCTTCCATTGGGACAGCTTCAGAGCTTGAATTTCTTCTTACATCACTTCATGCTAGATTGTATCAGAACATTATTGAATGTACCAGATCATCATCAGAGCATCTCTACATCCTGAAATGTTACAGAACAAAACTAAACGACAAAAGTCAGCATGAATGAGTCAGAACATAGAATATATCAGAGCCATATAGAATGTTTCAGAACAAATAGACAAAATGTTTCAGAGCATATTCTATTATTAGAATATCTGAACATTCTTCCTTCTTGCTTCTGATTCTGAAGCTTCATAGCACTAAGCTTGCTTCAAGAATCCAAGAACTTGATTCATCTTGTTGCTTCTTATGTTGATCTTGAATCTTCAATTCCTGCAACAACACAACTTAAAGCATAGAACTTTGCAAGTTCTGTTAGTAATGTGGGGCCTTTTTACCCGGTAACTGATAATATTTAATCAGATCATTTATCATATATTTTCTCCCCCTTTTTGTCATAACATCAAAAAGAATATAAACGATTCAGATGTAGAAAACGACAAAGGAAAGAAACAGAATCAAACTTTTCATTGATTAAGCAAACAGAATTACAAAAGATGTATGCAGAAAAAGCAGATGCAACAAGGAAAGAAAACTACAAAGACCAAAGACTAAGACCCTAGCTTAGACAAAATCTGCGCCAGAATGTCATGAACCCCGTCAGTGCTTGCAGTTTGCCTTGCCATGAAGGAGCGAAACTCAGCATTGGCTGCTTCTTGCGCGTCCAAACGAGAAGCCAGCATAGCTTGATTCTGATGCAGAGCTTCCAAGGTCTCCATCAGAGCTGAGGGTTCACCAGAAGAAGAAGCACCAGAACTTCTGCCAACAGGGACAGCAATCTCAGCAGGTCGATCTTCTGGAAGGTCTTCAGCTTCTGTATCTTCCATCTCAACATCTGAGTCTGACTCAGGAGCAGCCTCAGCATATTCTGGTTCAGGCAACTCAGAAGCTCCAACTTCCAACGCCTGAAGAATAGCTGCTAGGTTTGTTGGAGGAGTAGGACCAGCAACTTCAGCAGGATAAACCACTTCTGGAAAGACCATGTGAGGAACACTTTCAGAAGGGTTCATTCTGAACCAATCAAACAACCATTAAAAATCTCCAGTCAGCACAAGATATCTTGGTCTCCATACCACGATGTCTCCGCAGGGATTTTCTTCTACCATCTCATCTGCAGGTATCCTCTCTTCAAGAACTCTTCTGTTCCTGATGAGATGGTGATAGCTGCTTTCACCAACTTCCAAGAGAAGACCACGAGCCCAGGTGCTTTAGTCATGATCATTCTCTGGACATCCGTAGCCCTAACCAGAAAATCCTGGCGAAAGGATTCCCAGAGGTTGCAGGTAGCATACTCATCCAGATGATTAAGGTGAGAAACACCCAGAATCTCCAACCAGCTATTTACATCTGAGTGTAAAAGCTCTAGAAAAGAATGAGTGGTAGGTGTTGGAGGGTTGACAGTGAATCTGGAGTCAGGAAACACAAAACTGTAGGGGTTAGGTGTTCTGGTGGGAAAAGGGTGTGAGAGAGATGAGGAGATATCTGTGGGATGGGTTGAATGAGAAAGGATATCAGATGGTGAAGATGGTGGTTCCAGAGAGGTGAAAGAAGAGGAAGAGGTGGTGGAAGTCTGTGAAGAGGGAGGTGATTGAGGGATACCATCAAGGGGTTGATACACACGTCTAGAGTAGTTTTCAGACATCATAGCTTCAAAGGGATTCACCTTGAGAGGGTCATAGGTGATCCTTACTCTTTTTGGTTTGTTTTCTGGTTCATCAGTTGCCTTTCTCTTTTGTTTATGATCAGTTTCTTGATTTGCAGAACTTGACGAAGGATTCATGATGAAGTTGTAGATAGTGAAAACTGCTAGGGTTTATGATATGAATGCAAAGAGAGAGAGAGCGAAAAAGAAACTGAATGCAAGAGAGAGAAATATAAGAGGGAAAAGAAATGTTTGAAGAGTATTAAAAGAAAAAGAAATAAAAGGAAATGATGGATAGCATTTAATGTTACGTGACGTGAGGAGAGATAATAATGACAAAAGAAGTGATTAGCACAGTTACCTAAGTAGGCGTCCCCTCAACTGCACGCACGCTTGTCCAGAAATAGTGAACACGTGTTTACCATCTGGATAGCCAGTTACAGCTGTTTTACTTTTAAAGAGATTCTGAGTCAACTTAGACAATGAAACGTTAGTAATAACAGAATCACTACTTCTAATTGATTACAATCAGAACTTCTAAAAAAAATCCAATCACATTTCAGAAGATACTCATACATAAGATCTTCTCATCTTATCATTCTGGGCATAAATCCATACCGATATTCTTCAGAATGAACTTAAACCTATCTTCAGCAAGGGGTTTTGTAAAGATATTAGCCCATTGATGGTTTGTATCCATAAAGTTTAAAGATATAACACCCTTCTGAACATAGTCCCTTATGAAATGATGTTTAATCTCAATATGTTTAGCTTTTGAATGTAAAATAGGATTCTTAGATAAACATATAGCAGAAGTATTATCACAGAAAATAGGAATGTTACTCTCATATATATGATAATCTTCTAGCTGACTTCTCATCCAGAGCATTTGTGTGCTACAACCAGCAGCAGCAACATATTCTGCTTCTGTTGTTGAGAGGGCAATTGTAGCTTGCTTCTTGCTGTACCATGAGATCAGATGACTTCCAAGAAATTGACAACTTCCAGAAGTGCTCTTTCTTTCTATTCTATCTCCAGCATAGTCAGCATCACAGAATCCTACTAAGTTGTAATCTTTGGATCTTCTGTAAACTAAACCAACATTAGTAGTTCCTTTCAGATACCTCAGAATTCTCTTAACCGCAGTTAAATGAGATTCTCTCGGATCTGATTGGAATCTAGAACACAAACAAACACTGAAGAGAATGTCAGGTCTAGAAGCAGTTAGGTATAGAAGAGATCCAATCATACCTTTGTACAACTTCTGATCTACCTTCTTACTTACCTCATCCTTACCTAGGACACATGTTGGATGCATAGGAGTTTTGGCTTCTTTGCTTTCAGAAAGATTAAACTTCTTCAGAAGTTCTTTCACATACTTCGTTTGATGAACATAGGTTCCGTCAGAAGTTTGGTTGATTTGAATCCCAAGGAAATACTTGAGTTCTCCCATCATGCTCATTTCAAATACAGCCTGCATAGACTCAACAAACTCCTTTCCAAGTGTAGCATTAGATGTTCCAAAGATGATATCATCAACATATATTTGACATATTAAAATATCCTTTTTAAAGGTTTTACAAAAGAGAGTAGTGTCCACTTTTCCTCTAGTGAAACCATTTTCCAGAAGGAAAGAACTTAAACATTCATACCAAGCTCTAGGAGCTTGCTTCAATCCGTATAATGATTTCTTTAATTTAAAAACATGATTTGGAGACTTGGAGTCTTCAAAACCAGGAGGTTGATGGACATAAACTTCTTCATCTATATAACCATTTAAGAAGGCACTCTTGACATCCATCTGATAAAGAGTGATGTTATGTTGAGTGGCAAAAGAAATTAATAGACGAATAGATTCTAACCTGGCCACTGGTGCAAAGGTTTCTGTGTAGTCCATCCCTTCTTGCTGACTATAACCTTGAGCAACCAGTCTGGCTTTGTTTCTTACCACTTCTCCCTTCTCGCTTAGCTTGTTTCTGAACACCCACTTAGTGCCGATGATGTTAAATCCTTTTGGTCTAGGAACCAAGTCCCATACATCATTCCTTGTAAACTAGTTTAGTTCTTCTTGCATGGCAATTATCCAGTCTGGATCTTCTAGAGCTTGATCAACAGAAGTTGGCTCGATCAAAGAAACAAGACCTAATTGACATTCTGCATTGTTCTTAAGGAATGCCCTTGTTCTGATGGGATCATCTTTCTTTCCAAGGATCACATCTTCTGAATGAGCTGAAGCAAGTCTAGGTGATCTTCTGACTGTTGGCTCTTCAGAAATCCTGAGATTCTCTAAAGATGCAGCAACTTGATCTTCTGATCCATTGCTTCTGAGACTGCCAGCTTCTGCAGCTTTGCTTCTTGGTTCTACTGCTTCTGATATATCAATATCAAAATCTGCAAAATTCTCAAACTGCTTTGGTTTTTCAAGACCAAGCTTATCATCAAACCTGATATTGATTGATTCTTCTACAATCAATGTTTCAGTATTGTATACTCTGTAGCCTTTAGAGCGTTCAGAATATCCAAGAAGGAAACACTTTTGTGCTTTAGAATCAAACTTACCAAGATGATCTTTAGTATTCAGAATAAAACAAACACATCCAAAAGGATGAAAATATGAAATGCTGGGCTTTCTGTTCTTCCACAATTCATAAGGAGTCTTATTTAGAATAGGTCTGATAGAGATTCTATTCTGAATGTAACATGCAGTGTTTATTGCTTCTGCCCAGAAATGCTTAGCCATATTGGTTTCATTGATCATGGTTCTGGCCATTTCTTGTAGAGTCCTATTCTTTCGCTCTACAACTCCATTTTGCTGTGGAGTTCTAGGGCAAGAGAAATCATGGGCAATACCATTTTCTTTGAAGAACTCCTCAAAGAATCTGTTCTCAAATTCGCCACCATGATCACTTCTGACCTTTATGATCTTGCACTCTTTCTCAGATTGGATCTGAGTGCAGAATTCAAAGAACACTGAATGAGACTCATCCTTGTGTTTTAAGAACTTTACCCATGTCCAGCGGCTATAATCATCAACGATGACTAATCCATATTTCTTCCCTCTGACAGATGCTGTTTTGACTGGGCCAAACAGATCAATGTGCAAGAGTTCTAACGGCCTTGAGGAAGAAACAACATTCTTAGACTTGAATGCTGGTCTGGAGAACTTGCCCTTCTGACATGCTTCACAAAGAGCATCTGATTTGTATTTCAGATTAGGGAGTCCTCTGACCAGATTTAGTTTGTTAATCTGAGAAATCTTTCTCAAACTAGCATGTCCTAATCTTCTGTGCCAGACCCATTGCTCCTCAGAAACAGACATAATACAAGTCACCTTCTGCTTCTCATGATCAGAAAGATCAATCTTATAAATGTTGTTCTTCCTCTTGCCTGTAAATAGGATTGAGCCATCCTTCTGACTTACAGCCTTGCAAGACTTTTGATTGAAGATTATATCATAACCATTGTCACTTAATTGACTTATGGACAATAAGTTATGCGTTAATCCTTCTACAAGAAGTACATTAGTTATGGAAGGAGAGTTACCAAGACTTATGGTTCCAGAGCCAATGATTTTGCCCTTCTGATCTCCTCCAAACTTGACTTCTCCACCTGGCTTAAGCACCAGGTCTTGGAATGTAGACCTTCTTCCCGTCATGTGTCGCGAGCACCCAGAGTCTAGGTACCATGACATTTTGCTTTTTGTCCTCTTTGCCGCCAAGGATATCTGCAACAGAAACTATCTTCTCCTTAGGTACCCACAATTTCTTGGGTCCTTTCTTGTTAGTTCTCCTCATGTTCTGATTGAACTTGGGTTTAGCAAAATATTTAACAGGAGGAACATCATGATATTCTTTAGGTTTGTCAGCATGATATTTCTTAGGATGTGTCACATGCTTCTTGGTGTGAACAGTGTTAAACTTCTGTGCATGTAAAGTGAGTCTAATATCATGAGCAAGGCCATATTTGAACTGATCATACAATGGCTTGTATGTGATCTTCAGATCATCAACAGGTTCAAATTTATGTGAGGTGTCACCCTCATAGCCAAAACCAAACCTTCTGTTTCCAGAAACACCATATATCATAGAAGCAAGATGACTTCTGCCAATACTTCTAGATAAGAACTTTCTGAAGCTCGAGTCATATTCTTTCAGAATATGATTCATGCTAGGAATGGATTTTTCTGTTTCAGAAGGAGATCCACTATCTTTGGATAGATTTAAAACTTTTTCCTTCAGTTCAGAATTTTCCAATTCCAGCTTCTTAGTTTCAAATTCAAACTGCTTTTTCAGCTTTTTGTATTTGATACTAAGATGAGCCTTGAGTTCCAGAAGTTCTGTTAAACTGGAAACTAACTCTTCTCTAGATAGTTCAGAAAATACCTCTTCAGAATCTGATTTTGATGTAGATTCTGATCCATCATCTTCTGTAGCCATCAGCGCGAAGTTGGCTTGCTCTCCTTCAGAGTCTGATTCTGATTCTGATTCAGAATCATCCCATGTTGCCATAAGACCTTTCTTCTTATGAAACTTCTTCTTGGGATTCTCCTTCTGAAGTTTTAGACACTCGTTCTTGTAATGTCCAGGCTCATTGCACTCATAGCAGACAGCCTTCTTCTTGTCAAATTCTGATTCTTCAGGATCTTCTTCTCTAGCCTGAAAAGCGTTAGTACATTTTTTAACATTTGATTTTAACGCAATAGACTTACCTTTCTTCTGAGCCTCGTTTGCATCCAGCTCTATTTCATGGCTTCTCAAGGCACTGATAAGCTCTTCCAACGAAACTTCATTCAGATTCTTGGCAATCTTGAATGCAGTCACCATTGGACCCCATCTTCTGGGTAAGCTTCTGATAATCTTCTTTACATGATCAGCCTTGGTGTAGCCTTTATCCAGGACTCTTAATCCAGCAGTTAGCGTTTGAAATCTTGAGAACATTTTCTCAATGTTTTCATCATCCTCCATCTTGAAGGCTTCATATCTCTGGATTAGAGCAAGAGCTTTAGTCTCCTTGACTTGAGCATTTCCCTCATAGGTCATTTTCAATGACTCATAAATATCATAGGCAGTTTCCCTGTTAGATATCTTCTCATACTCAGCATGAGAGATAGCATTCAGCAAAACAGTCCTACATTTATGATGATTCTTGAAAAGCTTCTTCTGATCATCATCCATTTCTTGCCTTGTAAGCCTTACGCCACTAGCTTTCACTGGATGTTTGTAACCATCCATCAGAAGATCCCATAGTTCACCATCTAGACCAAGAAAGTAACTTTCCAGTTTATCTTTCCAGTATTCAAAGTTTTCACCATTAAATACTGGTGGTCTAGTATAACCATTGTTACCATTGTATTGCTCAGCAGAGCCAGATGTAGATGCAGGTGGATCTGTTGGAATTTCACCAGCCATCTTTTACTGAAGCGTTTTTCTCTTCCTGAATCTTTTCTAAACACGGTTAAGTGCTTGCACCTTAGAACCGGCGCTCTGATTCCAATTGAAGGATAGAAAAACACTTAGAAAGGGGGGGTTTGAATAAGTGTAGTTTAAAAACTTGAATGATAAAAACAATTTGCACAGTTATTTTTATCCTGGTTCGTTGTTAACTAAACTACTCCAGTCCACCCCCACGGAGTGATTTACCTCACCTGAGGATTTAATCCACTAATCGCAACAGATTACAATGGTTTTCCACTTAGCCCACGACTAAGTCTTCTAGAGTATCCTGATCACAACCTGATCACTCTAGGAACAAATGCTTAGACACAAGCTAAGACTCTCTTAGAGTATCCTGACCACCACGTGATCACTCTAATTACAACTGCTTAGACACAAGCTAAGACTTCCTAGAGTATCCTGATCAACACTTGATCACTCTAGTTACTTACAAATTAATGTAATCAAATAAGAGTTTTACAATGCTTCTGAAAAGCTATAATCACAACAGTGATATTTCTCTTAAAGTTTAAGCTTAATCTCACTAATATATTACAACAGCAATGTAGTGAGCTTTGGTGAAGATGAAGTTTCTGAGCTTTGAGTTGAACAGCGTTTCAGCAAGTTTTTCAGAATAAGTTCGTTCAAGATTAGTAACCTTGCTTCTCATCAGAACTTCATATTTATAGGCACTTGAGAAGATGGCCGTTGGGAGCATTTAATGCTTTGCGTATTCCGTACAGCATTGCATTTAATGTTTCACGCTTTTGTCAACTACCTCGAGCCTTGTTCAAGCTGTGTCTACTGACGTTGCCTTTAATAGCTTCAAACGTTCCTTTTGTCAGTCAGCGTAGCCTGCCACCTGTACTTTCTTCTGATCTGATGTTTGTGTATACAACGTTTGAATATCATCAGAGTCAAACAGCTTGGTGCATAGCATCTTCTTGTCTTCTGACCTTGAAGTGCTTCTGAGCGTGATACCATGAGAACTTCAGTGCTTCTGCTTCTGAACTCAAGCTCTTCTAATGCTTCCATAGACCCATGTTCTGATTCTGCTTTGACCATCTTCTGATGTCTTGCCAGACCATGTTCTGATGTTGCATGCTGAACCTTCTGAGTCAAAGCTTCTGAGCGCTCATTTGTGCATACTCTTTATATATTTCCTGAAAGGGAAATTGCAATGTATTAGAGTACCACATTATCTTACACAAAATTCATATCCTTGTTATCATCAAAACTAAGAATATTGATCAGAACAAATCTTGTTCTAACAATCATAGCTCATGCCAATAGAGCATGACATCTTTTGGCCTCATACGTTCGATTGGGAAGAACATTATCCTCTGGTAGCATATCTTTCATAAGGGCTAATAACTCTGTGAAACTTTTATCCGACCTTCCATTGCTCGTCTTTAAGTTGTACAACTTTAACACCACAGACAATCTTGTGAATTTTTTACAACCATCATACAACGGTTTATCTGCATCGCTTACCAACCTCTCGAACATTTTGGGACAATCCTCAAGATCTTCTTCAAGCGCTTCTGCAATGTCTTCGACTCGATCATAATCGTATGTGTCTGTGCAATCATCGTTTGAAACATACATCGTATTATACCTCGATTCAACATTCCCGTTACTTTTCTCACCATGCAAATTCCAACATGTATAACTTCTATCAATTCCATGCCTCTTTAAATGTGATGCCAACTGAACCGCGTCAACCCGACTTCCATAACAGCAACCCAAGCAAGGATACGTCATTCGACTCGGGTCTTCGACGTGCGCAACCGCAAACTTAACGAATTCGATACCCCTTTCTTGTATTCTTCCGACAATCGATTTGAATGCATCCATGTATTATCCATGTCTTAATTAATCTAAACAAAAACAATTAATTAAGGCACAACTAATTAAAGTGGAAACGATCCATCATAGCAGTTTGTCATACCCCCAAATTTGCCCTCATATACTTACGAATGCCATTTTATTTCGAATAAATGAATTGGCGCAATTGGTAAGAATTTGAGCGTGAAAGCTTCATTAGCGCGAGGTCCCGAGTTCAAATCCCACTTCTAACATTTTCCCTTTTACTTTCTTTTTAATTTTAGTTCTAACTTTATTTCCATTTATTCAAAAATTGCATTTTTTATCATTTTAATTTTAATTTTCGTACTAATTAAATAGGCATTTTTTAAAATAGTCAATTTTCACTTTTATGTATTTTTTAGTCAAAAAATCACCAAAAATCATAAAATATTATAAAAATCAAAAATAAGATTTTTTTTCATCATTTAATTATTATTTTCGTATTTATTTATTAGGCATTTTTAAAATATTATTATTTTCATTAAAATCTTTATTTTTTGTAATTTTAGTCCAAAAATCATGAAAAAAAAGATTTACAAAGATTTTGTTCATATTTCTAAATATTGTATAATTGTATAGTTTATGAAAGAATCAACATAATTAGTTAAATATTTCAAAAATCAAAATCAAAATATATTTTATTTAGAGTTATGATTTATTAATTAATTAATTGATTCTTTTAATATTTTTGTTAACCTAATTTTTATGTATAAATAGCACTAGGTTCTACACTTAAAAAAAAGAACAATTCTAACCCTTATTCTCACTCTCTCTCTCTCTCTCTCTCTCTCTCTCTCTCTCTCTCTCTCTCTCTCTCTCTCTCTCTCTCTCTCTCTCTCTCTCTCTCTCTCTCTCTCTCTCTCTCTTCTCACAAATACAAAAAATATGTTCTCCTACTTCTCCTTCTTCAGGGTTTCAATTCCGGTTGGAGTAGAGTGATAAATTTTCCAGCCTATCAGCCGAATTCTGAAACTACTGTTTCGATTTGCTCCGAATTTTTCCAGAAGTTCATAATCGCAAATTGCTCGTTTTTCTATTTTATTTGATTTAATTTTTATTTTCATATTTTCAAAAAAATCTCAAAAAATTTGTAGCTTCGTTATTTTATTTTATTTGATTTATGATCAGGTTTTTATATTTTTTTGATTTTATTTTAATCACGTTTCTATTTTCCCATTTGTTTTCTTAACCGTAACATTGCGTTGGTTTATGAACAGGTTTTCTATGGATTGACCAAGTGGATGGTACCCCAATTTCTTTACCTTTTGGTATTTGGCCAAATCAAGGTTATTCATATTTGGCCAAAAACCTTTTGGTATTTGGCCAAATCTAGGTTATTTGTAATTTTGTCCATAATTTAATTTTCTAAACCCCAATTTTTTTCTTGTGTTATTATTATTATTATTATTATTATTATTATTATTATTATTATTATTATTATTATTATTATTATTATTATTATCCTTTTTTGCAGGTATTTCCTTTGGCCATTAACCTTGTTTTGGCCAAACAACTTTGCTGGCCACTTTCTCATCATGCACCCTCATGGAGCAGCCACACAGAATCCAGAGCTGAGTTTCTTTTTTTCTCTCCTCTTATTTTTTTTATTTTCTTTATTCCTTTCTAAAAACAACACTTTTATTAATTCTTTTTAAAAACTATTTTTTATATAACAACAACTTATTTTTAATAAAATTAACTTCTATTGTTAAGTTAAATTAATTTTAGTTTTTTTGATAATTATGATTAATTTAATTTAGGTTTGTTTAGTTATTAAAAATAATCAGGGTTACCCTCTCTCCGAAAATTTTGTTTTTGTTTGCCTTATGTCATTTGCCTTGCCTTATTTATTCTATTAACTGTGGTTAACTTGCTCCCCATTTGGGGTTTAGCCTTTTTTATTTTTCATTTGTTTGCCTAAATTATTATTATTTTAATTTTTGATCTGCCACGTTATAATTGTTGAGATCTTTAATGCACTAACATTTTTCTTCTTCGTGGTTAATTTTCAGGAGTAACCAAAATCCTTCAGCCATGCGCCATACCAATCGAAAAGCTAAGTTTTAATCCTTTTCTTATTTAAATCATTTTACTGTTATTTTTTGCCTTACGAATTAAATTAGGGTTCGCATCCACCGTCAATGAATCTCTCCTACACTCACCCTATTATTTTCCGTTTAATTCTCAGATGTTCAGAGTCAATCGAAGGTTCGAGGAAGATCAAGGCTCAAGATAAAGATAATTAAATTAATTATTCATCTCTCTTATTCTCTGTCTTTTATTTCCCCTTCCCCGCAGGTGTTTATTGTAATAGCGTAGGACTTTTATTTTTCTGCCTTTAATTTCTGCAATTTTAAACTGCGTGGTTAGTAATCTTAGGGAGTGAAAGACTATTAATTGAACCTAGATCACTAATTTACAAGATAAATATCATCGAAGTTAACCACCTGATTGTGCCACACACACACCTTTAGGGTAATCCCCCTGGTTGCCTTGTTGCCTTATTACTGTAGCCTTGTTGCCTTAATTTTGTTGCCTAAGAATAGTCAAGTCCCTCGATTCCGAGGATACCTAAAGCAATGTTGCCTTTAAAGTTATTGAAACTCCCTCGATGCTGCCTCGGAAAAATAAGATGGTTGTCCAATTGCTAAGGTATCCTCGCATGATGCCTAAAGATATTAAATGACTATTATATCCTTCCCTTAGACTACCTGCCCTCTTTATGGTAGGGACAGTCTTGTGGCGAACGATTATTCTCGATGACCCTTAAACATCCAATTGAAAGACTTCCTACCCTCTTTATGGTATGGATAGACCCTTTCACTCTGAAAAGCTAAAAGAACATTTTTTCAAACTTAGGGTAATTGCTTTTTAATTGCTTGCTCTTTTTCAAATTCAAATTCAAATTCAAACTCTTTTTCCCACTAATTTTCAAATACTTTTCAAAAAGACTACGCTAATTTACAAGCTAAAGATCTTATTCAAATTTCTATTCACACTCCACTTTTCAAACAATTCAAACATTTTTGAAAATAAAGTGAGCTAAGCAATTAAGAGCCCATGGAAAACCATGGATGCAAAGGGTGCCTTACACCTTCCCTTTGTATAAATTACCCCCCGAACTCAGTTTTCTTTAAAAAGGTTTTTTTTCTGTTCTTTTAGCCTTTCTATTTAATTTGGATAAAATAAAAGTCGGTGGCGACTCTTGCTATCCGCACATTTCAAATCAAGTCAGTTCATCGTATTACACAGTTCATTCAAAGCACAACTAATTTACTTTGGCGAGAGAGAACAATTAATTACCTGTATAGAAGTTAGCAACTTCTAGTCCCACACAATGTAATATTCTTGAAAACGACCAAACTTTTACTCTTCACAAGTAACCCCTATAGAAAATTCACAAAGTTAGTAAGTTCATCACTTAACGATTAACAACATTGACATCAAGAATCATAACAACATTGTAAAAAATCAACATTATGTACATGGTGCTAAACATATTTAAAATCAAGTAAACACAACAGTAAATATGGTCATCAATTCACAAATGAAAACGGATTCTCATTTGTTTCTAAACTAATCATCTGTTTCTAAACAAGCCAGTACGAGCAGTGAATTTTCAACGAGCAATAATCAGTGAATTTTCCACGAGCAATAATCATCAAAATCACCTTTAAAAGTGACTTAAACACCAAAACAAAATCAACATCGATGCGCAAGTATGAACAAAATCATGGTGTTTAAATTAAATTCAAAGAATGAACAAAACAAGAATCCGAATCTCGCAGCAACAGTAAAAGATGAATTGCTGCCCCATGAATGGTTCTCGACTATATCTTATGCGAATAACGCGGCATAGACATCAAGCCGTCATCGAAACCAAAATGAAATCAAACTATTACAACAAAGTGGCACCATAACCAAATTAAACCTTGAATTCATAACAAAATGCATCAAAATCTCTTTCAAATTTTTTCACACAAAGTGACACAACATTGAATTCAAACCCAAAACTCTAACAAATAAAACAAAACGGGCAGCCTCAATAGTTTAGTTTTGTTCCAATATCTGTGCTTGTTTGCTTGTATTGAAGTCAAGAATGAGTGCTAGTCCGAACTCAAAATCAGTGACTCCTCTCAAGCATTATCACAACCGCGTCAACAAGAGCTTAGGAAACGGCTTGTTAGAACGTTGGATGGCAAATAAACCGTGGGAGAGTCCAATGTCAATGAGGAAGAGTGAAGAACTTGTTCTTACTTTTCAAACAAGAAGGAATGGTATGACAACTAGGATTGCACCTCTTAAAATTTGTCATCAAACTCTATCGTCTTCCACCAAAAGCTCTGAATACATGAACGACGATAGCGTTATATCATCTTCATGTACATCTGGATCTCCATGTATGCCATTCAACAACAATACTGTTATGGTGGAAGCAAGATAGGAAAAAGATGTACCAAGCTACATGAGTTTGACAAAATCAACTAAAGCTTTACAGAAGTTCTTCGCAGAATTCTAAAAGACTCACGATGGACGATTGTATGTCTCATAACACAAATTCAACATTTCTTAATGGATATAATAGTATAAGAAGTTATGGTTCTGACTCTTCAGTTAACATATGGAAGGATCGTTGTGCAACACCTTTAAGGGCTAGTTATTATCAGAAACGATACGGCGATAGATAGAGGATTTGTCTAGCAGTTGCAGCGTGTGATGTGTTTGTTTTCAATGAGTTCAACAAATTATTGTCCATTGTCATCTTGACACAGTGAGACAAACAAATTGAGTTTTTCTGCAGCCACTAATAGCACATAAGTGTGCTCTTTTCTGAGAAAGTGGCGATTTTATAGTGTAGATAAAACATGGATTGTGTGAGAAATGAAATAGCAAACTATTGCAGAAACAACATCTACAAGCTATAACTCCAACTCCCTCTAAGATGCAATCGCCAATATCTCTTTGTCTAACCTAATAAACCATTCAAACAACAATATCTCTCTGAACTAGGGCGGTCAACAGCGGTCTACAAGAACAATAAAAACAATAAAAACAACAACAAGCACAATGTTACAACAGCAAGAATGACGTACCTGAACTACAGTGGTCAACAACTTCTTCGTTTTCGTCAAGAAACTTCTTCGTTTTCGTCAGCAAGAACTATGTTACAATTTTTTCGTTTTCGTTGGAGAAGAAACAGTTAGGGTTAACGGTCAGAGAAGAAATGATTAGGGTTAACTGTCGGAGAAGAAACGATTAAGGTTAAAGGTCAGAGAAGAAAGCACGGTCAGAGAATAAGACAATGCAACGATTAGAAATGAATGAATAGGGTTATGAAAATTTTATTTTTTTTTATTTTATAATTTGACCTAAGCCAGCGCTTTCTAACATACAAGATCTAGCAGCGCTTTCACGAGAAAGCACTTTCTTAAGTGGGGCGAATTTAAGGCCTTTAGCAGCGCTTTTTAAAAGCGCTTTCTAAGGTTACCTTTAGCAGCGCTTTTATTAAAGTGCTTTCTAAGATAGGGCATTTAGCAGCGCTTTTAAAAAAGCGCTTTCTAAAGGCTATCTGTAGCAGCGCTTTTTTTAGCAAATTTTTTAAAAGACCTACAGCAGCCCTTTCTCATAAAAGCGCTGTCTTTTGGGTGATGCCAAAAGTCAATTTTGGCGTATTCCAGGTTATTGTTGAATAATCTGCCAACCAAATCACAACTGTTAATAAGAGGAATCATTAATGGTGTGCATAACACAATATGTCCCTTGTGTTTTTAATGTTGAAGAAGATGTTGACCACCGTAATTCAGGTACGTCATTCTTGCTGTTATAACATTGTGCTTGTTGTTGTTTTCATTGTTGTTATTGTTCTTGTAGACCGCCGTTGACCGCCCTAGTTCAGAGAGATATTATTGTTTGAATGGTTTATTAGGTTAGATAGAGAGATATTGGCGATTGCATCTTAGAGGGAGTTGGAGTTATAGGTTGTAGATGTTGTTTCTGCAATGCTATTTCATTTCTCACACAATCCATGTTTTATCTACACTATAAAATCGCCACTTTCTCAGAAAAGAGCACACTTATGTGCTATTAGTGGCTGCAGAAAAACTCAATTTGTTTGTCTCGCTAGCTAGGAGTTTGATTGATCATATGGAACAATTTAGAGACAACACATAGTCTATTATGAAAGAGGATATGTTTTTCTCCTTTGATTGTGAATGTGTTGGTCGATTTGGATTAATAGAAACACTGTTTTTTAGGAAAATTTATTAGTAATTAAAGATTTTTTTTTTAATTTTGATTAAGTTAGATCATGGGAATAATTTGTTGTTTTTTTTTCAAAGGTTGTAATGAGTTCTTTTGGACTAACAACAATGCTATATTTACATTTAATTTATGACACCGTATTATACACCGTAACATTATTACTTCATTTTGGTATGGCTCAAGTTTCAAAATATGTAAAAATAATAAAATAAAAGAAAAAGTAGAATGTATAGTGTATAAATAGGTTTTTTCTTTTTCCTACGGCGAAAACCCCACTTTACCCCTACTTCGGAAATTCATTTTTGAAATATTTTTTTTTCTAAATTTTTCCAGACTTCGGAAGTGCATTCCCGAAAAAATCTCAAAAATTGGGATTTTGATAAATTTGGAGATGCATCTCCGAAAAAAAATCTAAAAATAAAAAAGAATAATTTTAGGATATTAATTAATTCATATATCATAAATTTGATATAATTTATGAGTAATGAATAATAATAATTATATATTTTGATATAATTTATGAGATATGAATAATAATTATTATATATTTCTATTCTGATTCATATTTTAAAATTTAAAATAATTTTAATTAAAAAAATTAAAACAATTTCACTTACAAAATGAGTTATAATTTTTTATTTATATATTTATAATAATTATTATATATTTACAAAAAAAATTAAAAAAAATGAGTGTTATAATTTATATATTTATATAATAATTATAATAATTATTATATATTTATGTATTTATATAATAATTATTATATATTTATATAATAATTATAAAAATTAAAAAAATGAGTGTTTTACTTTATAATAGTTATTATATATTTATATATTTATATAATAATTATTATATATTTATATATTATATATTTATATATTTCACTTACAAAATTAATAATTATTATTATATATTTATTTATTTCTATTCTGATTCATAATTAAAAAAGAGTTATAATTTTTTATTTAGTTTAAAAAATTAAAAATAGATTTTGTCTTAATTTTATTTAATGAATAAATTTTATATTTAATTCTATATAATTCAAAATTTACTTATGAAATTAAAATGTTTTTGATTTATATAAGTTACTAAAATAATTTTTAACTTTAAAATTGTTTAGGCAATTTTGATTCACCTTAATTTTATTGATTCATCTTTATTTTATTGATTCACCTTGATTTTATACCTATTAATTGTATTGATTCACCTTGATTTTAAATTTTTAATAATTATTTAATTCTTTTCGTAAGTGTATATCCGAAACATTCCAAGACCAATTTGGTCTTGGAATATTTCGAATATGCATCTCCGAAGACACCCCTCTCCTAAAAAGAGGTGTTTTCGGAAATGCATCTCCGAAAACTCAAAAAAGCGTGTTTTCGGAAATGCATCTCCGAAAACACCTTTTTTTCGTGTTTTCGGAAGTGCATTTCCGAAATAAGACAAATTTTGAAAAAAAAAAAAACGTTTCGAAAATGCATTTTCAAAGTAAGGGTATTTTGGATTTTTTACCAAAAATAACCAAGAAAATAGGGAGATGGATAAAGAAATTCTCTATAAATATGGTGTCAATGTAAAAATGAATGTAATTATATCATGAGATGTGCTTTTTATACATTGGTTTTTTACACTATATTTTACACCGCATACCTTTATCAAATGAAAATGTCTTTTCACAAAAAAATCAAGAAAAAATAAATTATTAAAAAAATAAAACCAATGCATAGTATGTATTGAAATACGGTTTTAGTGTAAATAATGGTGTACAATTAGCATTTGTGTTATATCATTTCTCTTGGACTAAATAGTGTAAATTAGCATTTGTGTTATATCATTTCTCTTGGACTAAATAGTGTAATTTTTTAGGTATGTATTTGAGTCGGTAGTCTTTGGAGCCTAGCCTCCTTTGTATCGATGGGTTGAAGTATCTTTGTAGTGTTTTTCTAAAATATAAAATCTATAAAATTAAGTTAATATTAGTGAAAGGTTGGATACTAAAATAAACTAGTGAAAAGTTATTAAATTTAAAATGTATTTTAAAGTACAAATTTAATATAATAATAATATTAATAAAATAATATTATTTATATTTAATTAAATAGATTGGTTATATAAATATTATGGTCTTTGAGTTGAATTTTTAGCTAAATAGACATCTAACAAAAACTTTAATCTTTTTTATTTAAATTAAAATGAAATTTGACTTATTAATCTAAATAGACATCTAACAAAAACTATAATCTTTTTTATTTAAATTAAAATGAAATTTGACTTATTAATCGATTCGATTCTAGATTATAATATTTTTACCTTTAGCAACGAAAAAGTTTTGGCCGTTTTTTGGGTTCAAATTATTGTAGTTTAATCTCAAAAAGTTGGTTAGTATGAAACTAGAAAAGGTTACAATCTGTAATTTAATATTTGCATGAAACATTGACATGCATGTACGGACGTCCTTTTTTAATCCTCAAAGGTTAAAATACATTATATATTTTTATTTAAAAAATTGTCTATTTTCACTCACAATGGTAAACAGTAACACTAAACAAATTGACCAAAATTAGTTAGTGATGACAAAACACTGAAACAGAATTATGTAAAAAACAGAACTAGTTTGATGCTCGATAGCTAGCTATTGCTTATTAATTGCTAAATTGCTTGAGAGTTTTAAGAGAAGTATATAAGGCCAATATTTTAACATATATAATTATGAATGTGCAGCTATGTTTCAAAATACAATAAAACAAATATATGTGCAAAAAATATATGAATAAGAATTTCTTTGATATTGAAGTGTTCGTGCAACATTTTTGTGTATGAGTTGCCTAATCAGGGAATTTATTGGTCGAGTAGGGTGCATACCTCAAATTTTGAGTTAGTTTTTTAGCCCCTCATTTTATTGAACTAGTTTTTTCAAATTTTGAATTATTTAAAATTCTATTAAAATTAAAATACTTCAAATTCATTTAACATTTAATTTGAAATAACTGATACCAAGAGAGAAAATGTATGTTACACTTACGGAGTCTTAGACTAATTGACACTTCTAAAAACAATAGTTAAAAATGCATTTTTCAGTTCGTAATTCAGTTTAAAGTTATTATCTTATTTTGAACAATTTGTTGTATTATTGTTAAAATTGAGAATTGAAATTTTTTTAAATATAATATTCAATTTTCTTTTAAAAATAAAGAGACTAAAATTTTTTATATTTATTTTAAATTTAGTAATATTTTGTATTTAAATAATTATTACTAAAGTCAAACAAATAAGTAATTAAAATTATTTGTGAATATATTTAAGGAGTTGCAATCCGTAAAGGTTTTTATGATGATCTATAATCATTATATTAACATTTTTATTTAAACAAGCTTGTAGAAAAGCATTGGCGTTTTTTATTTAAATAAACAAATAATGAATTAAAAAATATTAAAAAACAGAAATTATTTTTTAAAAAATAATAAAATTTATTATTTTTGTAACACATGTAGCAAATAAAAATAACAATTAAAAATGAATGGAGTGAGTAATTCTGTTCGTACTTCTATTCTTAGATTTGTTACTTAAAAAAAAGTTAGAAAACTTAATATTATTATTAAGTTATAGCGAAGCTATTTAAGGTATTATTTCATTAAATCTTGATCAGATTATATTTGAAAAGTGATTCTCTTCGAGTGGTGCAAGCTTTTCAGATACAGTAGGAATGTCGGAGTTTTATACTATAATAAGAAATATTCAGTTGTTATTATATAATGTTCCCAATTTTGAGATTAATGTTGTCAAACGTCAAGCGAATATGGTTACTCACTCGTTAGTGAAGACGACCAATTCATGAGTTAGGCGTAATATTATGTATGTAATTCTTCCTTGTATTGAAAGTTTGATCAAGAATGATAAAAATTAGTTTTGCTTTACTAAAAAAAGTTGTAGTATTTTTTTTAATTGATAAAATAACATATTAATAAAAAGGGAAAACTATCAAAATATAAATAATCTTAAAACATAAGAATGTTAGACGATACGAATGATCTAGAGGGGGTGAATAGACCACCTTTTTCAATTTTAAGAAAATTTTAGCGTTTGAAAACGTGATTCCCCGTAATCAAACTTATCGTCCTGAACGATCAAGTTATCGGGGATCGGATATGTGCAATTAACAACCGGATGAAAATGGTGAATTGAAATTACTTGTTTCAACGGAATTATCAATTAGTTAATAAACACACAATATGAAACTTACTCACAATAAACTGTTTCACAAAAATTGACCAAAAATTGAATATGGAATTTTATCAAACACTTGGTGAGCGCTTTTCACCAAGCTTCAATTTTTGCTCAACTATGGATTTTTGCCGAAAACGAATATTGAAAGGATAAGGCTAAAGACGGTAAAGAACACGATATTTGTTTAGGCAGTTCCTCTATCGTCCTCGCAGGAGTACGTCTGCCCCTAATTTCAATTGAAATTAGGAAAGTTTTATTTGATTGCAAAAGTTTAACAAGGAAAGAGTTTACCAATCACCAACTACACACATGCAGTAAAATTGAATACAAATCTTTCCTCCCCTTGATTCAAGTCGAATCAAGTCAATGTCAATGATCTCTACCGATCACGACCCCGATCCTTCCTTTTCAATCCTTCGGTTGTAGCAAATTTGATGAGCGAATCTACAATCCCTCAATTCCTTATGCTCGGCTGAATTGAATCCAAAGCGAAGCGATCGTCAAAAACCTCCAAATCAAAACCTTGATGTAGAAGGAAAAACCCTAAGATTTTATACAAGAAACACCCTCAAAATTCTCCACTCGAACAAGACTTTAGTCCACCGTCAAACCTTATCAACGCACGTTCCTTACTTCAATCGAAAAAGATTATTATGTGTGATTTTCGATCAATAAGAGAAAGGTTGAAGATGAGGAGAAGCTTGAGTATATCTTTCACGTTTCTTGTTGTTTTTTCTTGAAAATGATCAAAGACAATATATACCACACCCTTTTCATTAGCCACTTAGAATCAGCAAAAAACCAGTAATTTTAGCGATAGGTTGACCTCTCCATCTGTGAAGGTCGACGTATTGCAATTCT
Organism: Vicia villosa; assembly: GCF_029867415.1. Classification (NCBI taxonomy): domain Eukaryota; kingdom Viridiplantae; phylum Streptophyta; class Magnoliopsida; order Fabales; family Fabaceae; genus Vicia; species Vicia villosa. The sequence continues at coordinate 60,473 of NW_026706337.1, read as the reverse complement.
GCACTTGTTTTGGAAGCAAACGTGATACATGCGTCGACCTATGAGGTCGGCATGAGCATTCCCGAGATTTCCTCAATTATCTATGCGTCGACCTATAGGGTCGGCGTGCGCATTCCCGAGATTTCCTCAATTGTCTATTCGTCGACCTGAACAAGGCTATGCGTCGACGCATTCTGCCCCAACATAGAATTCAGCTTAAGTCTACCAATAGGTCGACCTGTAGCACCAATGAGTCGACCTGTTGACTGATTTTTGCCAAAAATACCTTTCCTTAATGCATCCACTCGTTTGCTTTGTATTCACATTGATTTGGTCAAAGTCACAATGTTTTGACATCTTGAAAATACACATTGCCCTCACATACTCCCCCTTTTTTATGATAGCAAAACTTGTCGAGTGCACTAAGCAAATTCTCCCCCTGTCACGATGCCTCTTCACTTTTGTTTGCTCCCCCTATCTTGGTGCACATATTTGCTGCAATGTCTGGGCTAATCCAATACCTTATCCCCCTTTGACAACATCAAAAAGAGGCAAGCATTGTTATACATATATGGTGGGTATTATATCATTCAACGTTGATCACAAACAAACCCTTTTGCAATCATGTTCAAATAGCAATCATTCACATAAAACGATACTAAAGACAATATAAAAGGCAACAATAACATAAATACAAAACAAAATGGTGAGCACATAGCTCAATGTTTCAATCTTACACAAACACGCAGTAGAGGTAAGAATTGTTCAGACAATAAAATAAAATAAAGCACACAAAACACATAAATTGTTCATGGATTATGCTAATGATTCATGCATGAAAAATACTTTAGGCATCATCATTATCATCTCTCTCTTGAGCAGGTGGTGGTGGTTGAGTAACTTGATCTTGAGGAATCGGATAGTGTTGCATGAAGGTGTTTGTGAAAAAGGTGAACTGGTTGCTTTGCGATTCAATCATCCCATATAGCGTGTTGTACCTTTGCTCTTGAATGGTTGAATATGCTGTAAATTGTTCACCTTGCTTAGTGACACGGGTGGCCAAGGTAGTAAGGCGCTCATTCATGAGGTTCTGATTTTCAATTTGTTGAAGGCGCATAGCCTCAAGCAAATTTGCAACGTTTGAGCTTCCTTTACCAGCACCCACATCTTCATCTTCACCCATAGGCTCTTCGCCTTCTTCAATATCCATATCATCCTCGTCATCACTATTTCCTCGGTTAAGGTCCGCATTGTTTCCCCTTAACACAGCTCGGTAGGTTCCCGTGGTATGATTGTAGAAGAATCCCATCATGTTCAGAGTTTTCTTGGTGAACTCTTGGTCAATTGGAATAGTCACCATGGGAAGAAGATCAATCCAAATCTTTGCCTTGTTCATCACCAATTGGATGAAAGAGGCATAGCAAAGTACGGTGCCTCTACCGGATTCTTTCAACTCGGACATCCTCTTGGCAAAGAAATGAGGCCAATTCACTCGAATCCCGCTCTTGATCAGCCAAACCAAATATACCTCTTGTGGATCAACACGAGAGTATCCGCCCTGCTTAGGTCGGATAATTCGTGCCACGATCCACTGTAAAATTCGATCAACTATTTTCAACAATACTGTAGTGGCAGTTCTTGGAAACCAATTACTCCGAACAATATTATCAGCATAGGGGCGCCTTAACATGTTGTTCAAGGCAACATTGTAATCAAATTGCGCCAGCACATTTGTATCAGTCACAGTTACCGCATCATCACTTAGCGGAAATAAGCCGACATGCTTCCAGGTATTGTCAGTAATAGCATACGTAGTACTGCCCATCTGAAAATTGAACGAACTTCCACTGAAGGTTCTTTGCATCCCATTATAAAAAATCCTAACCAAATCTTCATCATAGTCATGACTCAACTCCAGAAATGTACTCAATTTTTTATTAGCCAACAAATCATTAATCTCTTGCAGATGTAATCTACGTAGAGTACCACTATACAGCATAAATTTCTTAATTATCTTCCTCTTGCTAAACTTAGAAGAGTAAGATTCAACCAGTTCATCGGGTACAAGAGAAAGAGAAGTTACCGGTTCAGGTTGTTGAGAAGAGGAGTCTTCCTTGTGAAGCCTCTTCCTTGAAGACTTGTGTGATGCCATGGATGAAAGATTGAGAGGATTTTGAGAGAAATTGCAGTTGGGAATTTATGGTTTTGCTGGAGAGAGGTCGACGGCGCAAGAGAAAGAAGAGGAAATGATTTGAGCCATTTAGCCTTTTAATTTAACCTAATTTGGAAAAACTGCGACCGATGCGTCGACCTATGCAGGTCTTGCGTCAACGCATTTGCATTAAAACTTTTAAAAAATTTCTTTTAATAGTTCGACTCATAGAAGGAGTAGGTCGACCTATTTGTGGCATTTTTCCAAAATTTGTTAAACTTAAAGTATGTATGCACGAGACATCCAAAATATGCACACCACATACATAACCATGAAAAAGTAGCAAGTTTACCATATTGATGCATCAATTAAGAAGATTCTAAGATTGAAACGATATTACCTTTACACATGGGAGATAGAGAATATGCCCTCACATATCTTGAATACACACTTCAGCACATTTATGAGAGCATAGATAATAATAATAATAATAATAAATAGAGCATATGCAACTACTCATAGTTGCAACCTATCCGATATATCAAGGACACCAAGTTCCCTACGAATGTGAAAGAACGGCTCGGTAGCTAGTGGTTTTGTAAAAATATCGGCAAGTTGATTTTTGCTTTCAACATGCTCAAACACTACATCACCTTTCTCCATATGATCTCTTAGAAAATGGTGTCGAATTTCTATGTGTTTAGTGCGAGAGTGTAAGAACGGATTTTTGGTTAAATATATAGCACTTGTGTTATCACAAAATATGGGAATATGATCGAGCTTGACATTGAAGTCAAGTAATTGTTGCTTGAGCCATACGATTTGAGCACAACAATTACCGGCCGCCACATATTCCGCCTCGGCGGTTGACAAAGCAACGAAAACTTGTTTCTTGCTATGCCAACTCACTAAGGAGTTTCAGAAGAAATGACATGTACCACTAGTGCTTTTCCTATCTAATTTGCAACCGGCAAAGTTGAAGTCGGAGTACCCAACCAAAGAGCAATCACTACCTTTGGAGAACCATAAGCCATACTTAGTTGTACCAACAAGATACCTAAGTATGCGCTTAACGACTTTTAAGTGAGACTCCTCAGGACATGATTGGTATCTTGCACACATGCATACACTAAACATAATATCGAGACGAGAAGCAGTAAGGTAAAGTAGGGAACCGATCATACCTCTATACCTTTTTATATCAACCGGCTTACCATGTTCATCCCGATCAAGATTGACCGCGGTAGGCATTGGGGTGTCAATGGCCTTTGATTTTGCCATGTCAAAGCGTTTGATAAGCTCTTAACAATACTTAGTTTGACTCACTAATGTGCCTTCCTTTAGTTTCTTTATTTGGAGTCCAATAAAGTAGTTTAATTCACCCATCATGCTCATCTCAAATTCTCCCTGCATAAGCTTAGAAAACTCCTTGACAAGAGTCATGTTAGTAGACCCAAAGATAATATCATCAACATAAACTTGAACTAATATAGAATGTTTTTAATGTCTTTTAATGAATAGAGTAGTATCTACCTTCCCTCTTGACAAACCTTGATTGATTAAAAAATTACTAAGCCGCTGATCGGTCACCAATTTGTATGGTGTTTTCATCAATCTCTCGGCATAAATCTCGTCAATTCGGTAACACAATGGCCCGTCTTTTATAGTTTTCGTTCTTATTTTGAAAGTTTCGTTTAAGTTGTGTGTTTTGTTTTGATGCTAAGAACTCATGTTTTTAAGATGCTTTGATGCTTGTTTTTGGTAGTGATTGTGTTTCAGGTTTATGCGTTTAAGTCCATGAGAAGAATGCAGGGCTGAACAAAGATGAATCGAAGAAAAAGTGAAGATTTGGTGCATACAGTGGCCTGACACGGGTACCAGTGTCACAGGACACGGCCAGTGTCAGGAAGCAGGAGAAGAAACAAAAGAATGGAGAAATCAGTGGTCTGACACGGGTACCCGTGTCACGTGACACTGCTCGTGTCAGGAAGCCTGGGGGAAAGCAAAGAAAACATGTAAAACAGTGGCCTGGCACGGGTACCCGTGTCACGTGACACTGCCCGTGTCAGGAAGCCTGGGGGGAAATTTTGAAAATAACATGGACAGAGGGCCAACACGGGTGCCCGTGTCACAGGACACGGCCCGTGTTGGTAGGCCCGAGCAATTTTGCCAGTTTTATATTTTTAAAGGCCTCAACTTCATTAAGGGTAGTTCGGACTTTTCACATGTTTTTAACTTGAATCAACACTACTAAAACCTAATTGGGAAGAGGGAAGAGACACTTTTTGACGTACGAAAGAATTGCAGAAGAAAGAGGAGAGCTCTCAAGGGTTTTGGAGAACAGAGATCTTCAAGAGCAATTGCAATTGAAGATCAAAGCAATCCTATTTTCTTGTAATGTCTAATCTTCCTATTGTATTTTCTTTGAATATTATGAGCGGCTAAACCCCCCAATGCTAGGGGGGTGTCCCTGAATTGCTATTGTCATTGAACCTAATTTCCTTTATGTTAGAGAATATTTATGTGTGTGAAATTATTTGATTGTGCAAAGTGCTTATTGCTCTATCTATCTGACAAATAGATTTTTGATTTACGGTTAAGGTTTAGGTCGGACAAACCACCTTATCGCTGTTTGCAAAATTATATTACGATTGCTATTGCTTAGGAATGAGGATGCTTCGTAGTAACCATAATAATCTTGATAAATTATATTGCGCTTGATTACTTCTTGAATTGCTAAGGAATTAGGATACAAGAAAGTATCAAAAGGTTTTCCTCTGAGGAATTAGGGAAGATAACTCTTGAGATTCGGTAATAGTTCATGTACATTGATATTTTATAACTAAGGATTAAGGGTCATTGCAAGGCAATTCATACACTCACCCTAGCATATTCTCTCATATTGTTTTAAAGTCACATTTACGTCTCTTATTGATTTGTTGTCATTTATCATTATTTCTAGTCAAACAACAAAACCCCCATAATCTTTTGTTCAATTGAATCATTAAAATAACTTATATTTCCTACGCAGTCCACGAGATCGATATTTGGGATAAATCCTATTATTACTACATCGGTAAAAATAGTACACTTGCTATTTTCCGATCAAGTTTTTGGCGCCGTTGCCGGGGACTGCCATAATATAAGTGATTAATAAGTCAATTGAAATTTTGTTGCTCTGCAACTAAAATTCTATTTTTCTGCAATTTTTATTTTGATTTTATTTTTGTTATTATTTGTGCTTCCGATTAAGCATTGTCTAATCTTGTATGCGAGGTAAGGCCTCAGCTGAACTTCTTTTTGACGCAGAACCAGAAAGAACATTGCGAGCACGACTACGAGAAGTTAAGCGGAAAAGACTGGCATCGAAAGAGGGATCACCTATAGTTTCAGAATCGGAAGACGAAGAAGGACTATCTATTCCGTCCGAGCATTCAGAGTCTGAATCAGAACCTATGGCAGCGGATCCACCTCCTCCAGAGAGACTTTTAGAAGACTATGGAAGGGCTAATGCCCCGCTTGGAAGAATGACCATCGTAAACCAACCGGTCAATGTGGCACACTTCCAACTCCATCCTTCAACTATCCGACAGTTGGAGAGCAAGCCGTTTGCGGGAAGAATCAATGAAGATGCAAATAAGCATCTACAAAGATTCCTCACCACAACAACATCATTGAAGATTGAAGGCCATTCGGAAGAAGCCAAGAGACTCATGATGTTCCCATTTACTTTATCCGAAGATGCAGAAGAATGGTTTTACTCACTTCCAGCTGCAAGTATCACGACATGGCAAGAGATGGAAACAACATTCCTCAATGAATATTTTCCTGCTTCGGTGTTCATCCGAAAAAGATATGATATTGTAAATTTCAAACAAAAAGAGGGGGAATCATTGGGGGATGCATACAAGAGGTTCAAAAGGTGTTTGACTGCATGTCCTACTCATAACATGGACGCTACCGAGCAGATGCAGAATTTCGTGAATGGTTTGCGACTTAAGACAAAGCAGCTTATTGATACCGCTGCTGGTGGTTCAACCAATTTTGCTACAGCCACTGTTATGAAAAGGATCATAGAGGCAATTGCTGCTAATGAGCATCTTGAGTTGTATGATCGAACCATGAGCCAACCGGAGGGTAAAATTGATTTGAAGTTGCCAGAGCAGGTTGTTAAGATGGAGGATCAGATTGCTGCAGAGGTAGAGAGAAGGTTAAAAAAGATGAATATTGGAACTCAGACAGTGGCACAGGTGGAACCAGTTAAAGCGGTTCTTTGTGAAATATGTGGTGGACCGCACTTTGCTATGCATTGTGTGGCAACTCAAGAACAGGTTGAGCAGATTCATATGTTGAGGCAGAATAATCCTTACGCCAACACATATAATCCGGGGTGGAAAAATCATCCGAACTTCTCATGGAAAGACCAGCAAGGAAACGTCCAGAAGCCGGTTCAAGGCCAACAACCATATCAACCTCAGACTCAACAATATCAACCACATCCACATCAATACATACCTCCACAACAACCACCATACCAACAACAATTCCAGCACCATCCACAACAGTTCCAAACTCAAGGTCAACAACAATTTTAACAACAGGTACCGAAGAAAGAAGATTGGGAGATCGCTATTGAAAAAATGGCAGCTCAAAACTCTCAATTCCAAGAAGAAACTAGGAGCAATCTGAGGAACACCAGCACTTCAATCAAGAATCTGGAAATTCAAATGAGTCAGATAGCACAACATCTCACTCCACAAGCACAAGGTACACTTCCAAGCTCAACTGTGGCAAATCCAAAAAACCAAGAAAAAATTAATGTTGTTACAACAAGAAGTCAGAAAGCGCCAGAGCCTGAAGAAGAGGAGGAGATAGATGACAACTTAGTCATAGAGGTAGATCTAGAAATTAGAGAAAATCCAAAAGAGCCTGAAGTAGTGATATCACCGGTTAAGCCACTAGAAGAGAAAAATAAGAAAGAAACTAAACCGGTGGTCAAATTACCATTCCCTTCTAGAGTGGCCAAGAAGGATTCGAAAGAGAAGGATTTTGAGAAGTTTGCTGCAATGTTCAAGAAGTTAGAGATTAACTTACCTTTCTTTGAAGCACTTGAGAATATGCCTTTATACAAGAAATTTATGAAAGAGGTAATTTCTAAGAAAAGACAAGTGGGAGATGAAACAAAAATTGTGACTGAAAAGTGTGGTAGAGTCTCGCCAGCAAGGAAGATCCCCATTAAGAAGAAAGACCCTGGAGTGGTGGCAATACCGTGCACCATAAATGACAGAGTGTTCAAAAAGGTGCTAATTGATTCTGGTTCTAGTGTGAGTTTGATGCCATTGTCCATCTTCAAAAAGCTGGAGATTGGAAAAATAAGCGAGAGTGAAACAAAGTTGCAATTTGCTGATCACACTATTAAGAATTCATATGGGATAGCCGAAGATGTAATGGTAGAGATCGACAAGTTTGTTTACCCAGTTGATTTCCACATCATGGACATTCCTGAGGATGAAGAGACTCCAATCCTTCTTGGGCGACCCTTTTTGCTTACTAGTCGCTGCAATTTGGATATTGAAAAAGGGGAACTCGTAGTTAAATCATTTGATGAGGAGGTAACACTGAAGGTGTTAGAAGTCAAAAAAGAAGCTGTTGGTGGGAATAATCAATCTAAAGTTGGTATGATCAGAAGTGAGGGAGCCAGCAAAAGTCCACACCATCCCGAAAAAGTTTCAAGTATCATCTCTAAGGTGGCCTCAACTCATACACCTATAAAAATTCCTGCGGTAATTCAAGAAATCAAGAAGAAGAAAACAGTGGAAAGTAAAGGTGAGAAGATGAAAGTGGGTAGTAACTTGAAGAGAAAAGTGGTCCATACTTCTCGGCTTCATAAGTTTGTGGTTGCGGAAGTGACAAGCAACCAAGTCTGGAGGAGGAAGTACCCTCCTTAATAAAGGGTATTGGACCGTCGAGCCATGCGACGTTAAACGAAGCGCTTCGTGGGAGGCAACCCACGGTTTTAATAATGCAATTTACTTTTTGTTTTGTTTTCAGAAAAAAAAAGGTGGGTCTCTCCGGTGAAAGCTAGGAAGAGGCAGCTGGAGTCGCAGTACCCTCTGTGAGTTCACCCTCACTATCTTGAATGTAAACATTGAGGTCAATGTTTGGTTCAAGTGTGGGGGGGGGGGTTTATTGCATTCAGTTTTTATTTTCAGTTTATTTGCTAAGTTTTTCGTTCTGTTTTAATTAGTTTGCTTGAAGGAACATTGTGTTGCAGAAGGACGAGGATTATGTCAAAGAGAGGTGAACCAGTACCGAGTGGATGAAAGATCCAACCCAAGCTTGCACCCGAGGAACCCCTGAAAGTTGATACAACTGAAAAAAAATAGTTGGACGCAACTCGATGACACTGGTCTGAGATTGAAAGCTGGTACATACGAACCGGAAAAGAAGCGACATTACACAATAAGCACTCGGGATCCTGTAAGCTATGCCCAACATGGTGAGATCATAAAAAGCCAGACATTTATCATCATGAGAGAGTAGTCAGGTATGACTTTATCACTTTGAATTTGCGTAAGTTCTATTCATATGACACTACCTGATAACACACACTGAGGCACGTTTTTTGTGTTTCCCCTTGAGCCTTTTTAGCCATCCCTGATTCATGTTTACCATTTCCAAACCCCTTTGTGCCTTTATCCCTTGTTTGTTTTTAAAAACCCGCATATATTACCCCTTGGCCAAAAGAAAAAAAATTTCCCTTTTACCTGTGCTCGGCATAAACGTGGTGGATGAAAAAGTTGTGCAAAATTCTAAGTTTGGGGTGGTGATACAAAAAGGGCAAGTGAAAAAAAAAAGAGAAGAAAAGAAAATTTTTTTTTATAGAACTCACCAAAACACACTCGTCCTGACTAAATGACTTGGTTACATTTGAAACACTTGAATAAGTGTGTGAAGTCAAGAGTCAATGATTAAACCCCATCGTACTAAATAAGCACAATAACAAGAAAGACAACATGATTGCCGAGCCCCCAAAACCTTTGTGTATCCGTTTCCTTGTTTATCCCACCTGTCCTAAGCCTCGTTTCAACCCGAAGACCTCAAAAAGTGTGTGCAAAGTGTTTGTGTATGAAAGTAGAATTTGTTCAAATTTAAAAGTTGATATTGCATATCGTGATTTATGAGTGAATTGCTTTTAACCGTGAGAGACTTGGTGAGAAGTGTGAAAAAGCTTACAGGTGAAGGATAATTTTAACATGAGAGTGGAGCAGAAAATTCGGGAAGTAAAAGCTACCATGATTGACCGGAATGGTGGAAGTCGAGTTGTGAAAAACACGGTTGTATTGTGGAAGCATAAATTTAGGGGTGACCTCTGTTTGATGTCTTAGGCATTGCTTGAGGACAAGCAACGAGCTAAGTTTGGGGTTGTGATCGGTCACCAATTTGTATGGTGTTTTCATCAATCTCTCGGCATAAATCTCGTCAATTCGGTAACACAATGGCCCGTCTTTTATAGTTTTCGTTCTTATTTTGAAAGTTTCGTTTAAGTTGTGTGTTTTGTTTTGATGCTAAGAACTCATGTTTTTAAGATGCTTTGATGCTTGTTTTTGGTAGTGATTGTGTTTCAAGTTTATGCGTTTAAGTCCATGAGAAGAATGCAGGGCTGAACAAAGATGAATCGAAGAAAAAGTGAAGATTTGGTGCATACAGTGGCCTGACACGGGTACCAGTGTCACAGGACACGGCCAGTGTCAGGAAGCAGGAGAAGAAACAAAAGAATGGAGAAATCAGTGGCCTGACACGGGTACCCGTGTCACGTGACACTGCTCGTGTCAGGAAGCCTGGGGGAAAGCAAAGAAAACATGTAAAACAGTGGCCTGACACGGGTACCCGTGTCACGTGACACTGCCCGTGTCAGGAAGCCTGGGGGGAAATTTTGAAAATAACATGGACAGAGGGCCAACACGGGTGCCCGTGTCACAGGACACGGCCCGTGTTTGGTATCTTGCACACATGCATACACTAAACATAATATCGAGACGAGAAGCAGTAAGGTAAAGTAGGGAACCGATCATACCTCTATACCTTTTTATATCAACCGGCTTACCATGTTCATCCCGATCAAGATTGACCGCGGTAGGCATTGGGGTGTCAATGGCCTTTGATTTTGCCATGTCAAAGCGTTTGATAAGCTCTTAACAATACTTAGTTTGACTCACTAATGTGCCTTCCTTTAGTTTCTTTATTTGGAGTCCAATAAAGTAGTTTAATTCACCCATCATGCTCATCTCAAATTCTCCCTGCATAAGCTTAGAAAACTCCTTGACAAGAGTCATGTTAGTAGACCCAAAGATAATATCATCAACATAAACTTGAACTAATATAGAATGTTTTTCATGTCTTTTAATGAATAGAGTAGTATCTACCTTCCCTCTTGACAAACCTTGATTGATTAAAAAATTACTAAGCCGCTCGTACCAAGCTCTTGGAGCTTGTTTAAAACCGTACAAAGCACACTTAAGTTTATAAACATGATCGGGATAATCAACATTTTCAAAACTGGGAGGTTGAGATACATAGACTTCTTCATTAATATAACCATTTAGAAAAGCACTCTTAACGTCCATTTGATATAGCTTAAAGTTTTGTGAGTATGCAAATGAAATTAACAAACGTATGGCTTCGAGTCGGGCGACCGGAGCATAGATCTCCTCATAATCGATCCCTTCCTCTTGGTTATAACCTTGAGCAACAAGACGGGCCTTGTTGCGAGTAATAATCCCGTTTTCGTCTAGTTTGTTCCTAAACACCCATTTAGTGCCAATTACTCGATGATCTCGCAGAGGAGAGACAAGGTCCCAAACCTCATTTCTCTTAAATTGGTTCAACTCTTCTTGCATAGCTAAATACCAATGCTCATCGACTAATGCATCTTTAGAGTTTTTAGGCTCAATTTGAGAGACGAAAGAATAATAATAACAAAAGTTACTTATCCTTGACCGTGTGGTTACCCCTTTTGATATGTCTCCTAGAATATTCTCCATAGGATGGTCCTTAGAAGATTTCCATTCAAGGGTAAGATCACTTTTGTCACTTGGTTGATCTTCTACTTTCTCTTCAGGTGCTTGATCCACTTCCTCTTTAATATTCTCGGGTGAGAGGAAATCCTTATCTTTATCAAGCTTAGCATCCGGATCCTTAAGTATACTCTCAGTTGAGATACATGCACCATTAAGAACACTACCTTTTCCGAATACTTTCGGAAAAGACTCGTCAAAAGAAACATGTACGGACTCTTCAACAATATGTAACCTTTTGTTTTATACTCTATAAGCTTTACTAGATTGAGCGTATCCTAGAAAGATACCTTCATCCGCTTTTGCATCAAATTTTCCAAGGTTTTCCTTTCCATTATCTAATACAAAGCATTTACATCCAAATACGTGAAAGTGGGATATGTTTGGCTTTCTTCCTTTTAAGAGTTCATACGGTGTTTTGTTTAGAATAGGTCGTATCAAGATCCTATTTAAGACATAGCAAGCCGTATTTATGGCATCGGCCCAAAAGTATTTTGGAAGCCCATGTTCATTAATCATAGTTCTTCTAAGTTCTTCCAAAACACGGTTTTCACGTTCCACCACTCCATTTTGTTGTGGAGTCCGTGGTGCGGAGAAGTTATGATTAATGCCATGATTTCCAAAAAACTCTTCAAAAAGATGATTTTCAAACTCACCCCCATGATCACTTCGGATGGTTACAATGCTAGTGTTCAATTTATTTTGAAACATTTTGGCAAATTTTTCAAATGCAGAGAAAGTGTCACTTTTGCTTGCCAAGAAGATCGTCCAACAATACCTAGAGAAATCATCTACTATGACAAACCCATAATAGTTCCCACCTAGAATTTTTATTCTAGATGGTCCAAAAAGGTCCATATGAAGTTCAAGAGGTCTCGTTGTGGATACAATGTTTTTAGATTTAAACGAGATCCTTGTTTGCTTCCCCATTTGACACGCATCACATAAGTGATCTTTGGAGAACTTAATTTTGGGTAGGCCAACTACTAGGTCTTTTGAAACGATTTTATTAAGCAAGTCAAAGTTGACATGAGCCAGACGTCTATGCCAAAGCCATGAGTCTTCATTCATAGTGGCTAGACATTTGGCCTCTGTTTACGGTGATTTCCGGTAAACAACCGCTAGTCTTCCAAACTATAATAAATATGATTTGGTTACTCGCAGGATTGACTAGATTAATCCTAGGACACATAGTCAAAAAGATTGTTATCAATGCTCATTCGAACCATATTCATGATTCGTCTCCTTCAATAAGCGTTGTTCGATTAAAGAACAAGTAATCTTGATAATCACTTTGTTATATGTAAGTATGATTTTAATGAAAAGATAAGTAACATAACATATGAAACTAAAGGGACCGTTAAAACGTAAAGAATCTTAGAATGCAGAAACGTTAAAGACTTTGAAAATAAATGACATGAAAGTAATTCGAAAGTAAATGGAATTAAAGTAAAGATACAGAAATGTAAATGGCAAGAAGTAAATGGAATGCAGTAATTCTGAAAGATATTTGAAAACGAAAGATAATACACATGTATTAAAGTGGTGGTGTCATACGTACATTTTCTCAGCGAACTCTTTCTCTTAACACTTGATACTTGAGTAAATATGTGAGTGACTTGTACAAAATGAACACACAGAATCCTAACATTAAGACTCCTATTTATACTAGTTTCGACCTTAACGGTCCTACACTAATCTGCTGCCACGTCTCTCATAAGAACTTCCAGCGACGCCATCTGTTACTTGGACAGTTACGAAACCGTCTTCGAATTTCAAATCTTCCCGCCTGAGTCTGTCTTCGACGCGTGGCAGTGTATTAAAAACACTACGAAAACACGCTAAGTAGTAATACTTGAATATATTTTATAAATTTTGTCTAAGTCCCCGAAGACACATACTTTCACTAGCTTTCAGTATTCATTATCTTCATAACGAACTTAGAAATCTTTTATTCTCGAAGCATGGCCATCAATAGCCATCTTTTATTTTTAAGGGATGGCCATCAGTAACCATCTTTCCTTCGATTTTCCACTTCTTCGAAGGACAAATATTACAAGACGAAATCTTCAGCTAACAAATTGCCCCCAATAAATGCCTGTTTCGAAAATCAACAGAAATAGGCGTTTCTTGTCATCATAAGATTTCGTTTCTTATTGATCTTTGAGAGTTCCAAGACTGCTGGCTAACGTCATAATCATTGATGACCCTGTTCCTGAAACGTTTTGTCATTTTCAAAGATGTCTTCTCATAACTTACATTCCCACGTTTTTAACCTTACTTCTTGATCATTACTCCTACATACTAGGAGTGAAGCCAATTTATTCGACCACCGTCGGATTAAATCACCAGCCGCCACGTGTTCTTTGGGTTTTACCCAAATGATTTAAAAAGGGTTTCCGTTAAACCTTTAAATACTTGGTCTTGCACTTGTATACAACCTTTCATTCCTATTTCTTCATCTTCTTCAACAGAAAAACCAACATCCTCAATCTTTTCAAAATCTTGCTTTCTTAATCAAAAATCTCTCTATGGCTTCATCTTCAAATGTTCTTCAACCTGTCCTGAAGCTCCAATCAACAACACGGTCTGGGGAACAAGAGCACATTCCAAACCCTAACACCGAAGAAGTACGCGCTATTTACGCTTCCCAGGTAATCATTCCCTTTGAACTTTCTGGAAAATCTCTTGCTTTATGGGTCTGTTACCAGGTGAAAATATTTCATCTCTGAATAGATTCTTCCCTGCTTATTACAAGACTAGACCATTAGTTAGCAAAACTAAGATAGATGAAGATGGCCGTTCTCCCTCAGGAGAATCTGCTAATATTGAAGAAACTTCAACTGTAACCCCTTTGGCTTTGACGAAAATTAGGTTAAACTATATGACCAACGTTGTAAAAGTGTTTAGGTCAATTCCTTTAGCCAAAGATCCTGATTTGTACTATGCCTGGTTAGAAAAAGTAGAGAAGCAGAAAGAATCCTTCTGGAAATCGTTAGGAATATACGATTTGAATCCTTCTGGAAATCGTTAGGTTTTTTATGCTTTTTTTTTCTTTTGTAATCTCAGATCCTGTTCTTTGGATCCTTTTGTAATGCACGTACTCCTATATTTTGAATGAAAAATATTTTGGTGTCTCTTTAGACTCTTTTCCTTCCATTTAACAATCTATTCTGATTGTAAAGCCATTTTGATCAATGTGACATATATGTTTTGACACATGCCTGACCATTTTGGCTTTCGTAGTACCCTGAGTATCTACGTTTTTGCAATCTTTACTTCGTACATACTTGGTTTATATCTCTTCAAATATTTCCTGTTTACTCTTAAGATCCTACGATCTTATGCTAACTCTTCAATTTCGTAAGCATTGTTCGAAAATACTTTTAAGATTCGAAAGGGTCCTTCCCAATGTGGGGACCATTTACCAAGTACCTGATTCTTTCGATCTATAGGTAAAATAACTTTCCAAACTAAGTCATTATTAACAAAAGTTTTACCTTTCACCTTTTTGTTGTATGCTCTGGACACTCTTTCCTTTTGCCTTTTTATCATTTCCAGGGCTCGAAGCCTGTCTTCGTCCAAATCTACTAACTCATTCATCATTAACTCCCAGTACACGTTGGGAGGAATGTCTGCTTGTCTTTGTATTCTTACCGATTGCAAATATATCTCAATTGGGAGTACTGCATCATGTCCAAATGTCAACTGGAAAGGAGTTGTATTTGTAGCTTCTTTTGGAGATGTTCGACAAGCCCAGAGTGCTTGATCTAAAGTCTTATGCCAATTCTTGGGTTTCTTTCCCACATGTTTCTTAATAAGGCCAATTATTATTTTGTTTGCTGCTTCAACCTGTCCATTTGCTTGAGCATAGTAAGGTGTAGAAGTAAATAACTTGAAACCTATTTCTCTGGCAAAATCTTGCATTTTCCGTCCAGTAAAGACTGATCCCTGATCGGTTGTTATACTTTCTGGGATTCCAAACCTATATATAATATGTTTCTGAATAAACTCAATCACAGCCTCTTGATCCACATTTGCCAGTGGTATTGCTTCGACCCATTTTGTGAAATAGTCTATTCCTACCAAAATGTACCTTTGACCTTTAGATGACTTGGGGTGAATTTCTCCAATCAAATCTAATACCCATCCCCTAAAAGGCCACGGTTTTACTATCGTACTTAATTCGTTTGCTGGAGCGTGTTGGATACCTGCATGTTCTTGGCACTCTTGGCACCCTTTCGCAAACTCTATGCAATCTTTTAACATCGAAGGCCAATACATCCCATAACGAAACAAGAGCCATTTCATTTTGTGCCCTGCTTGATGTGCACCACATGCCCCACTATGTACGTTCGACAGAGCCAAGTATGCTTCTGCTTCACCCAAGCATTTCAACAATACCCCTTCAGGAGTTTTCTTGAACAATTCATTTCCCAACAGGAAATATGATAAGGCTCTATACTTGATTTTCCTGTCTGTATCCGTCGAAGGATTTTTCAGATAGTTAATAATTGGACTCCTCCAATCTGTGTCTGCCAACGAGTCTATATTTAGTACTTCGAATTCTTCTTTGTTGGCATAACCCAATTGTGAGTTCTCTAGATCACTTGGAGAAAGTTTAGTAGATATTGCTCTTCCTCTTGCTTCAATCAATTCCTCCAACTTTTCTTTTGATACTTTATATCCTGAAGCTAATTGTGCCAAGTCGTTTGCTTCCTGGTTATTCACCCTTGATACGTGTTTTAATTCCACATATTCGAATCTCTTGAGTAGCCTATTTGCAATGACAAAATACATGATCAAATTCTCTTTGATGCACTTGTACTCCTTTGTCAATTGTTTGATGACCAATTCGGAGTCTCCTTTAATTTCGACTCTGGTTGCCCCCAATTCTAACAAAGCCTCAAGTCCAGCAATTAATGCTTCGTATTCAGCTTCATTGTTGGAGCATAATGGACCTTCGATTTTATACTTGAGCTTTGTTGGAATTCCATCAGGAGAAATTATCAACATTCCAACTCCAGTACCCTCTCTATGTGTTGAACCATCGAAGTATAACTTCCAAGGTTTTAAGTCCACATAATGCTGATGATTCTCAACCACCGCATGGTCGACAATGAAGTCTGACACAATTTGACCTTTCATTGCCTTGAGAGGCTGAAATATTAATGAATATTCAGTAAGGGCCAAAGCCCACTTGCCAATTCGACTATGTAGTATTGGCTTAGATAACATATGTTTAATAACATCTCAAGTTAGAGATAAATCTCCTTAGGAAATTTATCTTACCCAATAATGATTGTAGTTCTTTCTTCGTGGATGGAGACTTGGTTTCCATAATGGCTTTTGTCTTGTTCTGGTTAATTTCTATCCCTTTTTTGTGGACTACGAAACCCAAGAAATCACCTGCCTGCACAAAGAAAGCGCATTTGAGGGGGTTCATCTTCAAGCCATATTTCCTCATTCTTTCGAATGATTGGCTCAGATGATCGAGATGACTCATACCCGAGGTAGATTTTACCACAATGTCATCTATATATACTTGCATGAATGTTTCTATAAAGTCATGAAATATAGAATTCATTGCTCTTTGATAAGTTGCCCCAGCGTTTTTCAAACCAAAAGGCATCACAACCCATTCGTAAGTGCCTATTGCCCCTGGGCAACGAAATGCTGTTTTGGATACATCATCTTCTGCTATAAAGATTTGATTGTATCCCGAATATCCATCCAACATGCTCAAATACTCAAAACCTGCGGCTGAGTCTACTAGCATTTCTGCTACAGGCATGGGATACTCGTCTTTAGGAGTAGCTGCATTAAGGTCACGAAAGTCTATGCATACTCTTAATGAGCCATTCTTTTTAATTACAGGTACTATATTAGCAATCCATTCAACATACCTTGTAGTTTGGATAAATTTGCAACGCAAGAGCCTTTCGACCTCTGCTTTAATCTTCGAGTGAATCTCTGGCGCGAATCTTCTGGGAGTTTGCTTTATAGGCTTCTTCCCTTCTTTTATTGGTAATTTTAATTCGACTAAGTCTCTTCCTAGACCAGGCATCTCATCATACTCCCAAGAAAAACAATCTCTGTTTTCTTTCAGCATTTTGATGACCGTTGCTTTTAATTCTGGTTCTAGTTTCGCGCTGATATATGTTATCCTTTTTTGATCATTGTCTCCAAGATTTACTTCTTCAAGTGAATCTTGGGCCAACATCTTTATGTTCGACGCCATTGGGTCTTTTTCGAATCCCAAAGGTTCCTCGTCGTATATTGCATCTAACCTTTGATTTGGTTCTTCACTTATGATCTCTTCGTCTGGAGCCGTGTCTTTAGAGAGTTCGAAACTCGTACGTATCTCCAATTCTGTTATTCCCTCTTTGGTTAGAACTGCATCTATCTTTGTATCTGATAGTTCGGCTTCGAGAGACGCCTTCCTTTTGTTCTCGGCCACATAGGCCGAAATCTTTTCGAAGAACGAAGACTCAGACATGATTAATGTCATCGTCCCAGCCTGTTGGCCGTACTGTTGGATAATTCTCCAATGGTGCTGTATCTGCTGGACCATCCATGATCTCTCTATCCCATTGGAATCCATTTGGGTGTAAAGTTAAATAGTACAACGCATTTTTATTTGGGGTATACATTTCTTCTGCAGCATGACAAGGGCCTATGTTTGCCAGGTTCCTATCGAAGTTGGTTTTATTCACCTGGTTGACTTCAGCCATATAGTAACTCTGATCACCTTCGATATTCTCCACTATACCATCTTCCCTCCAAATTGTCACCCTCTGATGCATTGTTGAGGGCACAGCTGCTACCCCATGAATCCATTCCCTACCAAGCAAAAGGTTGTAGTTTGCTTTTGCTGGTATAACCATGAACATAGTTGGCCTGGTAACTGAGCCTACTGTCAAATTGAACTGAACGACTCCCAGTGTTTGTCCTATTTTGCCTTCGTAGTTAGATAAAACCATGTTATGTGGCCTTATATCCGTATCGAACATACCAATTCTCTTTAGCATGTATTGAGGCATTAGGTTCACTGCTGCTCCCCCATCAACTAGGACTTTATTAATGCCAACATTCTCAATCTTAGCCCTGATATAGAGTGGCTTTAAATGATTTCGCATACCCTCATCAGGCCTTTCGAAGAAAGCATTCTGTTCTTCAACTGCACCATTATTCAGCACATAGTAACACACAGGTCTGTGTTTTGCCATTTCTTCGATATCAGCCTCTTCACAGTCTTCCACTTCAGTTTCCTGATTAAACTCGTGAGGGAGTACGGATACAACATTGCAATTCAAGTTTATAGATGACACTCCATCAGAATCAAAATCATTTGTCATTCTGTCCTCTTCTTTCCAGGAATTTGAACGCATCTTTTCTTCTTCATCCAAGAGTTTTTCAGCTTCGAATAATCTGCGTTCCACCGGAGGTTTGTTTGACTTTGCCCCCTGGTGTGGGACTTGGTTGCTACTAGATTCTCCAGTTTCTCTTGGTCTGTATTCCTTCTGAGCCTTTTTTATTCTCTGATGCCTTCTCCACTGGGACCGAGACATAAGATTTTTTCCTTTATAATTCTCCAATCGATACGCCTCTCGATTTGGTCTTTGAAATTGTTTCCTATATGCCATTGCAGTTCTCCCTCCTAGGTCCCAACTTCGCCATTTGTTGGTTCTTGCATCAGCTTGCACCCACCTATCCCTGGGTGCATCTGCAGGGATTTTGAATGTTACCCTTCGAGCTCTGGGGTGTGGGCTATCGGGCTTCTTTGTTGGAGTCCATATGTCGAAACCATACAGGTTAGGACGCAACCCCTGAGTTTCTCGACTCATGTAGCAGTACACACGTTCGATTGATCGTGCTAGCATTTCATCATAGACTGCCCCACATCTGGGGCACAGAGCAACTTCAGTGTTTCCTTTGTAGCATCTGACCAAAAATCCTACTAAGCTTTCCTCCATCCTTGGGTATAGTTGTAGTAGGGGATTTGGCTCTCTTCCTGGGTGTTCCCATCTTTCACGTCGAGCCCTTTCGAAGTTGGCTTCGACCCTTCGATTCAGCATGATCGAACACCTTGGACACATCCATTGTTTACCACCATTTCTCTCATGGAAATTCCAGAGGTAGTCTTTGAGGCTCTCAGTTTTTGGAGGAACTTCGATGCCCCCATTTTGCCTCGTCAGCCATGTCTCTAGTTCGCCAAACTCAGACACTGGGCGTCTGGCGCTGACCATGTTAACCACTGCTGGAGGAACTTCAGAGATTTGGATTTTCTGGAGTTTCATCCTGAGGTCTTCAGTGGCCTTACTGTTTTCTTCCTTCGATGCTTCAGTTATCTCTGTCTTGGAAGATTCTTCAACATCAGTATTGAAGACTAAGTCACCATTTAGGCTTTCAGTAGCCTGCTTTCCATTGAACATTGTTTTAGTTTCCACAACTTCGACTTCAGATGCCTCCACCATGTTGATATCTTCTACCTCACAGAGGCTAGCGTCAGCAATGTTCAGGGGATTGGTATCGACCCTCATGTGACTCTTGGTCTTGTCAGCAAACTTCAACCTTCCATCATTGATAGCATTTTGAATTAGATCCCTGAAAAGAAAACATTGAGAAGTTTTATGGCCTAAAAAACCATGATATTTACAAAAATCTCTTTTCTTCCGTTGTTCCAACGGAGGAATTTTAGAATTTGGAGGTAGTATCATTTGGCCATCTTTTACCAGTAAATCAAATATTTCATCACACTTGGTAACGTCGAATGTATAAGTTTTCTTAGGGAACCTATCATTCTTATCGTTTTCTACTGGGTTTTTTCCATTTGCAGGATTTAGCAATTTGCAGGCATAAGGTGGCGCTTCTTTCAACTCAGCCAAGTCTATTTCGACTTCTTCAGGGCTATATGAGTCATTGAAAGACTCATCATCAGCGTCCTCGGCTTCGACGTACGCTACCCTTTCCTTCTTATAACTTTTATTTGCCCTAACTTTTTCTGCCTTCAGACGTTCGACCTGTCGAACCCTATCTGCTAATTGGGCCATGTCCCTAAGGTATTGGGTATCTAGTTTCTTTCTTATTGAATAATCTAGACCACCCGCAGCCATCTCGACAAGTTCATGCTCTGGGACTGTTGTAAAACACCTTGATTTCAACAGACGGAACCTATTCAAGTAGTCATCAATTGTTTCTGTGAATTTTCTCTTAACAATGGCCAATTCTTTCAAACTTATCTTAGTTTGGCCCATATAGAATTGCTCATGGAACAACCTTTCTAAGTATGCCCACGCATCTATCGAATTTGGTGGCAAAGTAGTAAACCAGATGAAGGCATTCTTTATCAGCGAACTAGGGAAATATTTGATCCTTAAATCCTCGTTTCCCGCTAAGTCTCCTGCTTCTGTCAAATATCTAGCAATATGTTCCACCGTTGACTCATTAGTTTCGCCTGAAAATTTTGTAAATTTGGGTACCTTAGTGCCCCTAGGCAATTCTGTCTGCATGATATAATCTGATATAGGGGATGTATAATTTGGACGTCTAAGTCCAGTACTAAGGCCATTATTGGCCATAACCCTTTCTATCATGGCAGTTAAGTTATTTTCTGTAGCCAGATTTTCTCTTCTGACTCTTTGGACAACCTCATCTGGGTGTTCGTTCCTACCCACAACCCTTAATCTGGGTCGCTCTTCCTCCGTTTCCTGTCGAACGGGGACGGTTCTTTGATTTGAAGCCTCTAAGTTAATTACTGGAGTTCCTTCGATCGTCTCTGTTCTTCGTGAGGGGCCTACATCCCTAGTGGCTGTCCTAGATAACGGAACTATATCTTGTACACGTTCCATAATGGGCCTCTCTTCTTGATTCGAAGGCTGTTTGTCTTTCCTTCTAGGTGGTGTTACTCCCATGAACTCTGCCATTTGATTCATTTGAGATGATATCTTTTGGAAAGTCTCCACGTTTTCCCTATTTGTAGTAGCAATATTTGTCACTAGTAGGTTTAAAATTGAAGTCAATTCTCTGGCCAAAGCCCCTAGCATATCATGGTTGCTTGCATCCATTTCTTGTCGAAATGCTGCTTGGTTATTTGTGGTAAAGTGGGGCATCTGGGTAGAAAAACTAGTGTTGTGTGCACTTCAACCCACTGAACTAACATTCGGTGAAAATGTCGCATTGTTAGTTGGGGCATATATAGGTCCTGCCCCTCGTACGCCTGTTCCATATTGGTACGGCATTCCATATGGATTATTTGGTCTCCATTCGAAAGCAGAATTCGTGGCTTGACCAAACAAATTGTTTGCAGCATTTGTCGAGAAAAACGGTACGTCCTCTGCACTTGTGGATGAGGGTGCGGTTGTCGACACTGAAACTGGAATAGTCCCTGAGGGTCCTGTATTATTTTCAGGCATAGCCTGGGAATTATCTGCAGGTCTCGATCCATTTGGACCCGTTGTATCCCGTGTTCCTTGAGTGGAAGTCAAATTTGCCGCTCCTGATCCTGAACCTTGTGGGGGATCTCGATCACCCCCTGCACTGGCCGTAACGACCATTTTCCTGTTGTACCTTCGTTTGGGAATCGGTTGTGCACTGTTCGTTAATTTACCGTTCCTAAGGTTCATACAAGGTCTTGATATTGTCTAGACAAAAATAAAGCAATTGATTAAAACAATCCGCTTGACACCAAGTCCCACCGGGCGTGCCAATTTGTTTACGGTGATTTCCGGTAAACAACCGCTAGTCTTCCAAACTATAATAAATATGATTTGGTTACTCGCAGGATCGACTAGATTGATCCTAGGACACATAGTCAAAAAGATTGTTATCAATGCTCATTCGAACCATATTCATGATTCGTCTCCTTCAATAAGCGTTGTTCGATTAAAGAACAAGTAATCTTGATAATCACTTTGTTATATGTAAGTATGATTTTAATGAAAAGATAAGTAACATAACATATGAAACTAAAGGGACCGTTAAAACGTAAAGAATCTTAGAATGCAGAAACGTTAAAGACTTTGAAAATAAATGACATGAAAGTAATTCGAAAGTAAATGGCATTAAAGTAAAGATACAGAAATGTAAATGGCAAGAAGTAAATGGAATGCAGTAATTCTGAAAGATATTTGAAAACGAAAGATAATACACATGTATTAAAGTGGTGGTGTCATACGTACATTTTCTCAGCGAACTCTTTCTCTTAACACTTGATACTTGAGTAAATATGTGAGTGATTTGTACAAAATGAACACACAGAATCCTAACATTAAGACTCCTATTTATACTAGTTTCGACCTTAACGGTCCTACACTAATCTGCTGCCACGTCTCTCATAAGAACTTCCAGCGACGCCATCTGTTACTTGGACAGTTACGAAACCGTCTTCGAATTTCAAATCTTCCCGCCTGAGTCCGTCTTCGACGCGTGGCAGTGTATTAAAAACACTACGAAAACACGCTAAGTAGTAATACTTGAATATATTTTATAAATTTTGTCTAAGTCCCCGAAGACACATACTTTCACTAGCTTTCAGTATTCATTATCTTCATAACGAACTTAGAAATCTTTTATTCTCGAAGCATGGCCATCAGTAGCCATCTTTTATTTTTAAGGGATGGCCATCAGTAACCATCTTTCCTTCGATTTTCCACTTCTTCGAAGGACAAATATTACAAGACGAAATCTTCAGCTAACAGCCTCGGTCATTGATACCTCATTTAGGTCAAGCATGTATACATTATTTACCTCAGGCCTTTGAACACATCATCTTTCTTATCATCGTTTCTAATTGTGCAACTTTCTTTTGAAAATGATACTGAGTATCCTTTGTCGCACAATTGACTGATGCTAATAAGATTGTGTTTAAGGTCCTCAACTAGAAGGACGTATGAGATAGAAGTAGAAGAGGGATTACCTACACTAACTTTGCCGAGTATAACACCCTTGTTGTTATCACCATAGGTCACAAATCCTTTCTTCTTAGCCACAAATTCATAGAATAAAGATAAGTCACCCGTCATATGTCTTGAGCATCCGCTATCTAGAAACCACCTTCTCTCGGATGGCTCAAGATATTCCACCTACAAATTTTAACAAGGGAAATAGGTACCCAATTTTCATTACGTCCTTGTGTGTGAGTGAAACAAAGGTTGCTCTTGGGAATCCATTTGAAAATGCCTTTGGGAACCAAAAATCTCCTAAAGCGACATTTCCTAATGGTATGACCCCTTTTGCAACAATATAGACATGTTGAGTTTGGATGGTTTACATTTGCTCGATTGGTCTTTTATCACATAAGTATATCGTTGATATGGATTTATCATACTACTTTTGAAATGTGATCGATCAATGGCATATGTAATCTTGGGTAGTGAAGCCTTGTCTAATTTGGCTTTGCTAGTTTTAACTTCTTTTTGGCAAATGTGACAAGTTTCACATCCTCCCCATTTAAACCAAGAACTCTTGTCATCTTAGCCTTTGTCTTTGATACTTTCAATCATAGATTCCTTGAGAGTTTCTACTTTCTTTTTGGAATCGGAAACTTTCTTCTCAAGGTATTTGAAAATCTTTTTATTTGAAGCTAAGCGCTGAAAGGCTTCCTTAGCTTCATGATGTAAAGTATCAAAGGCATGTTTTAATTCAAAATAAGACATAGAATCAACATTATTATATTTCTCATGACTTATAATCTTTTTCTTCTTTTGATGTGCCATGAGACATAGGTTGACTGTTTCCTCTTCATCAATCGAGATTTCTTTGCTAGATGAGTCACTATCACTCTCCCAAGCGATATAAGCTCTTCTTCCTTTTGTTTGCTTCTTTTGAGGTTTGCTCTTTGCCTTATCTTTCTTAAGCGAGGGGTAATCCGGCTTGTAATGACCCGGCTTACCACAATTGTAACAAGATCCTTTAGGTTTAGTTTTCTTACTCTCACCTTGCTTGTTAGGCTTTGCTTGACGTCTATAGTTGACGAGGTTATTATCCGAGTGTTTGATTTCATTCTTTCGAAGATACTTATTATACCTTCTCACGAACAAACCCATATCTTCATCCGGACTATCATCTTCGTCACTAGATTCACTATCACACGTATCTTTGGTGGATGACTTTGAACTTGAAGGCTTTAGAGCAATAGACTTCTTTTCGGTGTCCTTTGACTTCTCTTTCTTTTCCTTCTTTTTTTGCTTGTTTAGGTTCATGAGATCTTGCTCATGTTCTTCAAGCTTTCCAAATAGAGCCGTAAGATCCAATGTAGTAAGATCGTTGGCTTATTTGATTGTCGTGACTTTAGGTTGCCATTCCCTACTAAGACATCTCAAAACCTTATTAGTAGCAACAACATTGGGAGTAATATGTCCTAAAGTGTGTAAAAGATTGATAATATGAGAAAATATCTTTTGCATTTCCGCAATGGTTTCACCTTGCTTCATGTGAAAGAGATCAAACTCTTGCGTCAAAGTATTGATTCTAGCTAGCTTAACATCATTTGTTCCTTCATGGGCGACTTGTAACGCATCCCACATTGTAACACTCCATTTATTTTCATAATTTAATTTAATTAATTTAATTGAATTATGGGGAATTATTTGGAATTATGGAAGATTATGAGGAATTAAGCAATTGGGCTTGAGTTGTGGTTAGTAAGGGAGGGGGTGTATTGGTAGGCCCTATTACTAATTAAAATAATTTTATTTTATTCTTAATAAAATAGAAGGAGTGGTAGAATAGAGAAGGTTACAGTATTGGGAAAAGAAGTCTGAACGTGAAAAGAGAAGAGGAACGGAGAAGTGCGACCGAGGAAGAACGAAGAATCAACCTTCAGGTAAGGGGGGACTCTTCCGTTTATCTTCTATTATGGGATTATAGGTGGTAGGATAGAATTTGATCATGTTATTCGGATCAATTGGGTTATGCTTAGGTTGTAGAAATGCTAGGTTTTGGGAGAATTGATTTATAATGAATTGTGTTGATCATGTATGGTGATAATTGGATGGTTGAATGTATTATAAAGGTGTCATAATATGTGTTATTTCACTGTATGCGAAATCTGGTTGGAGTGAGATTGGTTTGGTAGTGATTCGGTGAAAGAGGGACGAAATCGCAGGCTGTTTTCTGCTATTCGGAGCGCTGGAAATCGCCAGTTCGCGCCGCGTCCAGGAGTTGGCGCCGCGAACTGCGTGGCAGAAGGCCAGGAAGTTTTGTTGTGCTCAGTACGCGCCGCGAGAGTATGGCCGCGCCGCGAAGGCGTAGTTTCTTCTCGTTCCGCGCCGCGAAACCTTGTTTGCGCCGCGAAGGCGTTGTTCCTATTCGTTCCGCGCCGCGAACCGTGTGTAGCGCCGCGTGCTGTTAGTTGTTGCGACTGTCCGTTTTGAAAAGTTTAAAAATGTGTAACTTTTAAACCGTAAGCCGGATTTTGGTGCCGTTTCGAGTACAGTGAAGCTAATCAAATAATTTATATACTCAAATGGTGTTTTGAGTTGTGGCTTGAATTATTTTTAAAACACTCGATCTTATTTGTTGTGGTGGGATATGCTTATAGGTACACTAACGAATGTCTTACCTGTATGATGAGGTGGTTATAACTGGTGTTTTGTTATACATGTATTGTTGGTATGAAATATGTGTTTTATTGATGATTATGACATTGATCGATGTATGTGGGTGATGAGCATGTTATGGTTGATGCATGCATTCATAATCATTATGTGGCTGGTCCTTGACGATGGTGGATCAGTGGTAGCTAATTCCCATTGTGTGGAATTAGTGAGTGGGTGTTACCGTATCCTTGATGATGGTGGATCGGTGAGTTGGGTTATCCCAGATTTTGGTACCACATGCATGTAGTTGCATTGCATTAGGCTGTTTTGCTATTATAACATGAATGGAAGGTTGTCCAATGTTATAATATGTGTTAATTTGATTGTTTGCTTACTGATTGTATGGTTTGAATCTGATCATAACTGTAATTGGGTGAATGGCATGTGAAATGATATTTTATTATCTATATCTTATAACATTAGTTAAATGTGAATGAGACTCACCCTTACTGTTGTTATTTTTCAGATTGAGGAGTAGCTCTCGTACTTGGTGAGGATTAGCTCGTCAAGTAGTTCGTTAGAGTCAGTTGGGTCCGTGTCATGCTCTGGTCGTGTAACACTGGGGGCGTTGTTTAGAATTATTTGCTGAACTTTTTATTTTGGATGGATTTTTATGTTGACGTTCTATGTCTGTGACTTGGCTGTTTGTTATTCAGATGTTAAAGATAATTCCGCTGTGTTAAACATGATGATCTGAATAAATTTGGTCGACGTTCTCTTTTATGGCATGACATGAGTATTATTGTTTAATTATTTGGAAGTTGTAATGCCCTTCTTTCATGTTTACTCTGATTATTATTTATTATTTATGCGGGGTATTAGAAGGGTGTTACACACATTGCCTTAGCAGTTTGGCAATGTGATACGCGAAAGTACTCATCAACCCCTAAGGAAGCTATAATCATGTTTCTAGCTTTCCAATCATATGCATAATTCTTTTCATCTTTTTCATCCCATTGTAATCCAGGTTTAAGTCTGGTAACACCAGCATCGTTGGTTATGGTGATAGCCATAGGACCATTGATATGAATGCACATACAGTCTTTCCAATAACTATAGTTTTCTCCGGTGAAAACAGGCGCTTTATTATACGCCCCTTTTTGACTGTTCTCCATTTTCTAAAAAGTTATATGTGAAGCACTAGATAAACCGGCGCTCGTGATACCACTTGTTAGACGATAGGAATGGTCTAAAGGGGGTGAATAGACCACCTTTTTCAACTTTAAGAAAATTTTAGCGTTTGAAAATGTGATTCCCCAGAATCAAACTTATCGTCTTGAACGATCAAGTTATCGAGGACTGGATATGTGCAATTAACAACCGGATGAAAATGGTAAATTGAAATTACTTGTTTCAACGGAATTATCAATTAGTTAATATACACACAATATGAAACTTACTCACAATAAACTATTTCACAAAAATTGACCAAAAATTGAATATGGAATTTTATCAAACACTTGGTGAGCGCTTTTCACCAAGCTTCAATTTTTGCTCAACTATGGATTTTTGCCGAAAACGAATATTGAAAGGATAAAGTTAAAGAAGATAAAGAACACGATATTTGTTTAGGCAGTTCCTCTATTGTCCTCGCAGGAGTACGTCTGCCCTTAATTTCAATTGAAATTAGGAAAGTTTTATTTGATTGCAAAATGTTTAACAAGGAAAGAGTTTACCAATCACCAACTACACGCATGCAGTAAAATTGAATACAAATCTTTCCTCCCCTTGATTCAAGTTGAATCAAGTCAATGTCAATGATCTCTACCGATCACGACCCTGATCCTTCCTTTTCAATCCTCCGGTTGTAGCAAATTTGATGAGCGAATCTACAATCCCTCAATTCCTTATGTTCGGCTGAATTGAATCCAAAGCGAAGCGATCGTCAAAAACCTTCAAATCAAAACCTTGATGTAGAAGCAAAACCCTAATATTTTATACAATAAACACCCTCAAAATTCTCCAGTCGAACAAGACTTTAGTCCACCGTCGAACCTTATCAACGCACGTTCCTTACTTCAATCGAAAAAGATTATTATGTGTGATTTTCGATCAATAAGAGAAAGGCTGAAGATGAGGAGAAACTTGAGTATATCTTTCACGTTTCTTGTTGTTTTTTCTTGAAAATGATCAAAGACAATATATACCACACCCTTTTCATTAGCCACTTAGAATCAGCAAAAAAACCAGTAATTTTAGCGATAGGTCGACCTGTCCATCTGTGAAGGTCGACCTATTGCAATTCTGCACTTGTTTTGGAAGCAAACGTGATACATGCGTCGACCTGTGAGGTCGGCGTGCGCATTCCCGAGATTTCCTCAATTGTCTATGCGTCGACCTGTAGGGTCGGCGTGCGCATTCCCGAGATTTCCTCAATTGTCTATGCGTCGACCTGAACAGGGCTATGCGTCGACGCATTCTGCCCCAACATAGGATTCAGCTTAAGTCTATCAATAGGTCGACCTGTAGCATCAATGAGTCGACCCGTTGACTAATTTTTGCCAAAAATACCTTTCCTTAATGCATTCACTCGTTTCCTTTGTATTCACATTGATTTGGTCAAAGTCACAATGTTTTGACATCATGAAAATACACATTGCCCTCACAAAGAAATATAAGAAGTGTATTGATCATTACCCATGATAAATAAGAAAGGAAAAACTAATATAGTAGCATATGATCACTAGGAAGAACCATCTATCAACCTAACCACTGAAAGAGAAAGAAGGAACAAACAAACCGAACATGTTATACATAAACAATAGAGAAAAAATGCAATCTTGTGTCCTTCTACATCCACTCATCTCTCTCCTAAGAGAGAGTAACATGTTAGAGCATATAGAGAGAAGATTTTTAAATACATGTAACTTTCTAAAAGATAAATATCTTTCCCACCTGAGATTTCAAACTAGGTTTACGTTATTCACCCTATCGATCTCTCCCACCAGCTCATCTAATTGAAAGGAGTTAGAAAACAAACCATAGAACTTAAACTTTAAGGGAATATATGTACTAATCAAATGTCCTTTTTGAAGGAAGTATCAAATCACAATCTCACTTTTTTAAGGATACCATCAACAAATCAATAAAAAGAGTCGTCCTCTTTAGACCAAAAAGAAATACATATTCCATCAAGTTGAAGTAGATCGAAATTTCTTCTTCTTCCTTAAAAAGAAGAAATGACTGAAACACCATACATAACTACAAAAATATCGTATCACATACCGGTGCACTTGAAAGCAACCTACAAAAATATCGTATCACATACCGGTGCACTTGAAAGCAGCCTGCATCTCCAATTATTTAAAAAAAAAAAAACACTATATTAGATTAACTAGCCGAAAATTACCATCTCCTTACCGTCTTAACTCTTAGGTTTCAAAACATTATACCCATTTTCCCATTTAAATACTCATGTTCCCATTTAACTTGTAATGTGTTGAGTTAAATATTTGCATTTATTATTTCTTTAATTCATTTTAAAGTTGTAGTTTCTCTAACAAGTTCTATTCCAACTTTGTGATCACACGTGTCAATCCTTTAGCGAAATGAACAAGAGAAAAATATTAATGAAAAGCACATGGTTTACGAAATTACTATCCTCGGCGGTATCTGGTCCCCACATAACAAATATGTAATTAAACCAAAATACTCTTTGCTCCCTTCCAACCTTCATCTATTTAATCCCATCACATTCTCTTCTTCTTTTCCTCACCATTCACATTTTCCTCCACCTCTCAATTGAGCTATTCATTCAATATCAATGGCTCTTTTGAAACTCCTCCTTGTTGGATTTCTCTCTCTAGCATCATGTGTCTATTGTTCCAATGATGGTTGGATTGATGCTCATGCTACCTTCTATGGAGGAGGTGATGCCTCTGGCACAATGGGTTAGTAACTAAAACTTAACTGTGTTTCCGTTAAACTAACCCAGTTGATAGTTATGTAGAAATAACAAACTACAGTGGTGCAGTTTCGAACCTGCACCATCTCACTTACACGTATTATATTATATGTTATATAATTTTGTATATATGGTTAATTTTAGGTGGAGCATGTGGATATGGGAACTTGTATAGCCAAGGCTATGGAACAAACACTGCAGCTTTGAGCACTGCTTTGTTCAATAGTGGATTAAGCTGTGGAGCATGTTTTGAGATAAAGTGTGTTAATGATCAAAGATGGTGTCTTCCAAATTCAATTGTTGTCACTGCAACAAATTTTTGTCCACCAAATAATGCACTCCCAAATAATGCAGGTGGATGGTGTAACCCTCCCCTTCACCATTTTGATCTCTCTCAACCTGTTTTCCAACAAATTGCTCAATACAAAGCTGGAATTGTTCCTGTTGCTTACAGAAGGTACCTCAATTTTCTCAATTTCAAATTATAATATTTTAATTACACTTTTTTGTTCATCTTTTCAAAATATCCTTTTTTTTTATATAAATCGAATAATTTTTAATTTATGTATCTGTATAAATTAATCTCTCAAACGAAAAAAAAATATAATAAATAACAAAAAAAAATTCTCAAAAAAAGTTTGAGAAAAGAATACAATAAATAACAAAAAAAAATTTGCAAAAAAATTATTGTTGTGTTTTTTTAGGGTTTGATTCAAACCTAGACTTTCTGATTAAATTGAAGAAGATTTCTTACCGTTTCAAAATTAAAGTTTCAATAGTTTCTTTAAAAAAGGAAAAAAAAATTAAAATTAAAATGTTTTTCTCCCACCACTAAAGGATTCTAAATTTCATTTTTATCCAAAAAAAAAAAAAAAAGGGATTAGAAGACTAGATATGTTTCTATTTTTGAAAAATAAAAAGACAAGATATATTTAACAAGTTCTTATTCTAAGAATATATTCCACGGTTATGGTGACGGTATTCATTTGTTTTATATTATATTATCTTATTTTTGCAATTTTATTTGATTCTCTCTTTTTGTTTCTATTTTTAATTGTTGATAATGTATAGGGTTTCATGCCAAAAGAAAGGAGGCATAAGATTCACAATCAATGGTCATTCATACTTCAACCTAGTACTAATTACCAACGTTGGAGGTGCTGGTGATGTAACTGCAGTTTCCATCAAAGGTTCAAAAACTAATTGGGAACCAATGTCAAGAAATTGGGGTCAAAATTGGCAAAGCAACTCTAACCTTGATGGGCAATGTCTCTCTTTTAAGGTCACTTCGAGTGATGGTCGCACCGTGGTCGCGAATGATGTTGTGCCAGAAGGATGGTCTTTTGGCCAGACGTTCTCCGGCGTTCAATTCTGATGGAATTCGATGCATTAGTTTTGATTCGATGGCATCTAAGGATACGTAGTTAAAATATTATCAAACCAATAATACTTTTTTATTGGGTGTGTTGGGTAGTTAAAATTAAGAAATTATAGGAAAAAATATAATAGAAAAATATATCAAATAATATATTGATATATAGGAGTGAGTTATAGAGGCAAATGAGAAGGGCTTATTTTAAGATGGTCCTGCCATTTGAGTTGTGGTATGAGGCATTTTATTGTGTTCTCAATTAGAAGGCAGAGGTGGATATTTGTTTACAATTTACCACCCGCTAGTTTATTTTATTGTATGGTTTGTATTATGTATCCACCCCAAATTAATAATAAAGAGTATTATGTTTTCTAGCTAAGCAAAAGATATTATAATAAAATTTTAAATTTCATTTTGTATTCTTTCTAATATTTTGATGTTTTGATTTTGATGTCTATTTTAAATTGTACACAACTTGGTGCTCAATTTCCATCCCACCATGTATATAATCTTTTACACCCACACTTATCCTGCAGTGAGAAGAAATAAAATCCATGTCTTAACACATAATAACCAAACGATAGTTTAAACAGTTATAGAAGAAATTTTTACTTTTGTACCCCTATAATTTTTGTACCCCTACAACTACCTTTATATTTCTATGCATAAAAATTTTGGACCAAAATATTTTTGTACAAATAGGTTTTTTTCTTTCACCATTTTACTTTTTTATCCAATTGACAAAAAACGCTCTGAAAAAACAAAAACTTTCTAAACTGAAACACATTCCTCTACTCTTTTGGTTTACATTAGTCACAAACCGAAACACTTTTCTCAATTCTTCTGGTCAGGGGCGGAGCCAGCGCCCGGACAGCTGCCCAGACTCTTCACTATCTCTTTCTCAAATTTTCTTTGTTTCTTTTCGTAATCGTCTTCAATAAAATGCTTCAAAGTATATCTTGATTCTTTTTCTTCAATTCTTTCACTTCATGATGTTGGGTTGTAGTACTGCTGGTATTGTTGTGATGATCATTTGTGGTGTGTGAATTGGCAGAGAATTGTCGCCGACTTGTCATTGCTACCGTTTTGCAACTCGTGCGTCGCGTGTTCGACAAAATGTTTCAACCGATTTCTTTCCTTTTATGTGAGTTCTGTTGGAAGCTGTAGTGTAATAAATGATAGTGCAAATGAACTTTTTGGTGATACTTTAGCAGATCCTTTCCAAGATGATACAGATTCTCTTCACAGTAATCCATAATTTCCATACGTTGAAAATGACAGAAGATATGAGGAAAATAAATGGTCGCCATAATATGATCAATTCCCAAAAGCTATCACGCTGCTCAAGTAACACTTGTAGAATTTAATAAATAGCATAATCAAGGTTGCGTATATTAAGTTCAAGTGACACAATGTAATATCCTCAGGATCTAGAAGATCAAGCGATTTTTCATTAATCAGAAACTTTTATGATGAAAACATCTTCCGATAAACTAAGATTTCTAATAAGATAAGATGACAACGGTATTAATACAACAGATAAAGGTATTAAATGTGAAAGATAATTTTTGTCATACCTTTTACCTTACCTTTTCTTCCTTCATAATACATGATTACTTTTCAGAAGAGTTCTAATGAGTTAACTTCTGTTCTTCCTCTTTATTGAGCTTGTTTCTTCTTCCGAATCTGATCGAGTCTTTCTTCTACTTGTTGACTCTTCGTCACAGATATTCCTTCAGAGACTTCAAATCTTGATCAGACAATTTCTTTGCATGCCTCTGATGACAGCATTACTTGGGTGATTCTGAACTCCATATCTTCTGATGGTTTAGTGGAGTCTAAAGTCTTTATTGAAACTATCTTTCCAAGATAGCATCTGACAACTGGGTTCAAAAAAAAAGTTGTCTTCAACAGTGTTATAACAACTAGAGTTTTTCTCTTCCTGAATCTCTCTACACGGTTAAGTGTTTGATTCAAAAATCAATATAGAGTCGGAGCTCTGATACCAATTGAAGGTGCAGAAAAACACAAGAAAGAGGGGGGTTTGAATTTGGTTTTCAATAATTCCCTTTCTTTAAAAACTTCCGCGCAGAAGCTTACGAGGTTTCTATTTATCAGAAGCCATAAGCTCTCACTTATCAGAAGCTTATCGTTTATCAGAAGTAGTTTTCCTTCTTAGAAAGTTAAGACTTATTTGAGCTTCTGATAACTAGAAAGCATTAAACATAAAATAAATAAATGAACACCAGATATGTCCTAGTTCACTTGAGAGAATCTCAAGCTAATCCAGTCCACCCTTCCAAGGTTATTTCGCCTTATACAAGGTCTTAATCCATATAACCAATCAGATTACAACTGCACGGGCAACAGCTGATGACTATCGTCGCACGGATAACCTTGTGACTAAAACCCTTGCATGGGCAATAGCCGGTGACTAACAACCAATGACATGTTCATTGATATAAGTTAACAGAGATAACATTCATTGTTCCCTGCACAGGCACCCCTTTAACTAACAACCCTTTGCACAAGTACCCCTTGTGACTGACTTCATTGCACAAGTACCCCTTGTGTCTAACAACCGCACAAGCCACTGCTTGTGACTAGCAACCTTGCACAAGAACCACTTGTGACTAACAACAATGAACTGTTTAGTGATCTGATCCACAAATATAACATTCATTGACCCCTTTAGATTTTTGACCTTCACTAGGTCTTCTAAGAGGATTTCCCACGATGACCGCAGTCAATGTCTTCTCAAGCCTCTGACTTTCACTCGGTCGCTCATGAAACAATCAACATTCAGTTGATAAACTTATGTTTACATGAATGCTTCTTTTAAGGAGATTACACAAATACATTAAGCACTTATTGTTTAACACTTTTACGAGCAAAATCTCATGTGTTAGAACAATTTACATGAAGAATCCTAAACCTAAAACACTATACGAGCAACAACTCTAGTGTTCATTGCATTGTTCTACAAAGATGTATATGATTGAAAGTTGAGTAGCATCTTGTAGTGGTCCTCTTCTTCATCTTCTTGTTGAGCAAGATCCGAGCAGAAACTCCTTGCTTCTTCTGATTTCTTCCAAGATGCATCTGATGATAGTTGAATGGCATCTTGAAGAATCATTTTCCGATCAGCATCGGCATAAACAGCTTATGCTCTAGCAGTAGCTAAATTTCCCAGCAGGATTTTGATTGGTAGGTGCTTCAGCTTCTCATTCTGACTTATGCTTTTTGATATCACTTTGATAACATAATCATCTTCTTCATCAGTTAGTTCATGTTAATAATTTTTGGTTGATTTCATTCTCAAACCATATCACAATTAACAACTGCAACGACGACACCGTTATAGCAGTAAGAACATAACTGTGACATCTATTTTTATAGCGATACCAGCAGCATCAGAAGCTACGTATAGATGCGAAATGAATAACAAAGGTGTTCCCAATGTCATTACCTTGTGTTGGATGATTCAATCTTCTTCTATAGTTGTCAAAAGAGACGTTGAAGGTTAAGATGGTCTTTTGAATCCCAACGGCTAGTTCCCAACGGATAGAATCAAGCTTTTGCTGTGGATAGTACTTTCTTTTGTCTTGTAGCTTGATATGTGTAGTTGGTGGGAGACAACTTCTGAGGAGTAGTACGTAATGATGGTTGAGAGATGTACTACTGTACTATTTCCTTCTTGACCAAGTTCTTTGATCTTATCCTCATATAATGTACTTATGGTTCTGAAGTAGTAAGCTTGAAGGAGACCAACTTGTCTTCTTTTTGATAATGATTCTGATGTGTAGTTCAGAAACTACTTTGAGAGAAGAGTTGAATCATTATCCCATGAGAGTCAGAGTCTCGTTTATCAAAATTGATAGCAACATCTCTTCTGAAGAAACGGTACTTGACTTCTAATCTGGAGTTGACTTGTGATATTGTAGCTTGTCCAGATTTTACTTCAGAGTCTTTAAAGTTGGAACCTTGCTTTCCAGATATTTATGACAACAACCAATCTGAAAATGAGTTCAATACACCCTTGAGTCTGATCTTCTTATGCTTGACTTGAACTTTGATGTATCTGCTCTATATTCAGAATCTTTAACTTTGTCTTCAGAAATGGAAGTAGCAGCTCTTCTGATGAACAAATCTCAGCTTTTGATTTTTGCTTGAAAGCTCGATCTTGGATGCTGATTTCTGATGTCGGAGTACAGGCTCTGACTTTGACTCCTTCGGATCACTTGCAACTTCTGAAGTAGCATCTTGTGGAGAAGTGCACAGTAACTTCTTTTGATGATCATTCAACAGCAAATAGTTTTTCTGAGTTGCCTTGCTTGTTTCTGATGATTCTTTGCGGACAGCAATCTAGAACGCTTTGAAGATAATATATGCACACTCAAGAAAACTATTAGAAACTAAATTGTTACATACAAAATATATGTGTTGTTATCATCAAAACATATAGACTTATTGCTTGAACAAATATTGTTCTTACATATATATATATATATATATATATATATATATATATATATATATACACACACACACACACACACACACATACACAGTTATCAAGCTTCAGTACATAATATTCGTTTCTCTAGAAAAACCCTAACATCTCTGTCTTCTACATGCAGCGAACCTTTTAAATAAAAGGTAATCAAATTCACACACTTTCTCTTTATCCTTCTTCTTCATAAGCTTTCCTCCATGTTATTCATACGTTTTCTTCCATAATATGAAAATTAAGTTATATATTAGAAAACCAACTTAGATGAATCAATATTTTTTGAATTGCATGCATCCTATAATTCATATTTCGCTATTTAACATATAGAATTTGTTTCGATGTTCTAATTTCTTCATAGCAACATTTCCTTATCTTCTAGTTTATTTTAAAAAACATTAACTTATTGATTAATTCAGACTCATCATCGTCAGTATCATCATTATTGTTATTTGATGATTAAAATGTTGGCAATGATGATGATGAATCCAAATTAGTTAATAAATTTATGCTTTTCTAAATAAACTAAAAGAGAAGGAACCACTGCTATGAAGAACTTAGGTCATCGAATTAAATTCTCTATGTTAAAGAGCAAGAGATGAGTTACGAGATGCATGAAATTTGAAAAATAATGGTTCGTTTAAGTTATTTTTCAAGAATAATTTAATTTTTTAGATTATTATCTTCTACATCAATTTAAATGATTGTATGTGTTCAGTGAGGTGTAGGGAAAAAAAGTAATCCACATATTTTATAATAAACTTATGCAATACATAGCACAACGGTTATCTTTTATAACCGTGGTGAAAAATTAAGTTTTATTCTAATTAAATTGCAGTTGTTGGGTTTCGAACCAACGACCTATATGTATATTTCACAGCAGCTGTTAAAGATATCCGTTGTGATAGGTAGCGCAGATCCTACTTTATCACCACGATCACACGCCTGTGGTAGAAAACAGCATACTTATAATCACACGCTACCTAAAAATGGACATACGGCCGTCGTTATATGCATTTCACAACCATTATGACTAGTGTTTTCTATAGTAGTGTTATTATTATTGGAACTAGCTAACTCTTTTTGTTAGCTTTCATTTATCGTTGGTCCCACCTTAAATCAGAGTTACAAAACTCAAGATATGATTAAATCATGTAAGTTAATGGCTCGATCGTTTAAATATCTTTTCTATAACCAAAATTGGATTAATTGGACATAATTTCTTTTTTCCCTTGAGTGTACAGACACAAGTTGTGCGACTTGCTTGTTCGAATGCCTGTCTCTCTTCCCAAACATGACATGGTTGTTCTAAATCTCGCCTTAACAACCAAATTGCGCAAAAACCGATTAAATAGATGTACACCAATTTTAATCATCGAGTTTTCAAGATGCAAGTTGATTTTGAGATTGATTTTGCTCGTTCGATAGAGGAGCTCGTTGACGAGTACTCTGCTAATAATCTGGAATTGCATGAACTGAATTGGATACAGGAATGACATAGAAAACACGCTGATGTTGATGATGATTGTTTCCTCCCCTGATTCTCTTCTTTGAAAAGTCATTACCAAACTTCTTCACACAACCGGCTGAGTTACCTTCTTCAAGCAAACATTCCATTCGGACCTCTTTTTCTAGAAGCGCTTTCATATCCACCTCTCCATGTGAGTCAGTAGGTGTACGGACTACTATCCCCTTAGGAAAGGATGAGTTCAGAGTTTCAAGAAAGACCTTTTCCATCCTTTCTTCCTTCATAGGAGGATTGACTTGGGCAGCAACTAGGGCCTCAACCAGAGCAGTTAGATGCTCCGTACCAGCCTTCAGAGTAATCACCTCTTCACAGAGTTCACGAATCTCTTGCTTGATTCTTTCCATTTCTTCTTAGCACGAGTGTTGTACTGATGATACCAGGAGAAAGGAAATAAGACTTAAGAAAAACTTCTTTAGAAAGCAGGACCAAATGTAGAATGATGCATGCAATGCAGATGATTTGTTTTTTTTTTGTTTTTTGTTTTTTAATTTTTGAGTTTCAAGGAACTTAAGATATTAACTTGTAAACACTCAAACATTGGATCAAAGCATTAATCAAGTTATCATCAAAATCAATCATCCATTTTGGTGGATTAGAGTTTTCACCCCATCAACACCCAAGATCCATTGAGTTTGATGAAACTTATGATGTTTACAAGGAAAGACCTCTAAGTTCCTTGAAAATCAAAAGAAAAAGAGTTTTCATGGATGCATGAATGCATGGTTTATGCATCAACCACAACCAAGAGCACGCAAGGTCACACAAGATCATAGTTCAAAGGTTCGACGTCACGAGCATGGAGCCATGGGTCTAACCATCCCACAAGGTGTGTTCTAAGGAATTTTGTACCTGCCGAACGGGTTCTACAAAGGTTCCTAGAGTTTTCAATCTTCTATCGGATATTACTGGCACGCACAATTGCTCATGGGCGCCAATAATATGCCTAAAAAGACCTCGTCTGAGCGTAGCATCGCATGACAACAAGCTCAAATTGGTACTTGATCTTGTTTATGCGCTACATCCTAAAAAAGCTTAGATGGGTTAAAAGGGTTCTAGGCCATTCAGCTTCTACGGACACTCACTATTGAAAGTAATAGCGTTCTTACGATGGTTCGTAACAACATCTACCACCTTCCATGAGGCCTCCACCGATTGGGGTTCCACCATATGA
The DNA here is from genome assembly GCF_029867415.1 of Vicia villosa. Lineage (NCBI taxonomy): Eukaryota > Viridiplantae > Streptophyta > Magnoliopsida > Fabales > Fabaceae > Vicia > Vicia villosa. Next base: position 22,180 of record NW_026706337.1, on the reverse strand, counting down.
CGCTCATGGTAAGCATTGCTCCTGACATGCGACTATTGGTCTTACCACCTCCTATCTCAAGTTACTCACCAAAGTCCGGGTTAGAACTTTATCTCATCACAGAGGAACCATCGAGTACCAAAAAGAAAAAAAAGAAAATAAACAAACAAAGCACACAACAATATGTACAGATAAAAACACACAGATAAACAAAAATAGGCTTAACACACTTAAAACTGGATCCCCAGTGAAGTCGCCATTTTTCTGTAGCGGGGAAAATCTGAGATCGAAGCCATGGAATTGACTCGACTCAATATTTTGTTTGAAATCGCCACCGCGCTTTATTGTTTCCAAAGGAAAATGGAAAAGAACGTAAAACCCAAAGTTTGTTTTTAAAACAAAAAAGAGAACTCAGGTTCGGGTGTTGATTATACAAGGGGAAGGTTTTAAGCACCCCTCATATCTGTGGTATTCCACAGGAATCTTTTTGAAAATCTATGTCGTGTGTGCTAAAAAAAAGAGTTTGTTTTTATTTTTAAAATAAGCTGGGCAAGACATTAAGCCTTGTGCCTACATACCTCCTCGGTGCAATGGAGAAGTCAGAGCTAATGTAGTTCCGCTAAAAGGGAAAACATTTTTAAAACGAATAAACACTTTATCATCGTCGGAGAGAAATACTCAGCCATTGATCTTGAGCATGAGAACAAACGAGTTCTTTGCATCGCAAATGAAAGAAGGGCTCCAACTCGGATAGAAATCAACGAGTATGCCACTAGCTCTCTCACGCGGAAAAGATCTCATTATATCAATCAATTTCAAAATCGTGGGGTATAACCACTCGTTTCAACAATTAATCGTGTCTAAACTTTTGAAGGAAAGGCCACTAAAGGCAAAAGATATTTTAAAGAAAAGTTTTGAAAAGGTTGCAAACATAAGAAGGTTTTGTAAAAAGGGAGAAGATTTTGAAAATTAAAGAAGGGGAGGAGATGAAGAGGCTATCCTATTGCGTAAAATAAAAGCTAAGGAAAAGAACGGTCTAACCGAAGAAGAAGCCAACACTTGACATTATGAGTCAAGGTAGATTTCCCATCCTTTGGAATATCGAACACTAAACCAACACATTACTTGGGGGTCCAGATGAACTTATTATCTTTAGCACCACTTTGCATTAAGCACATTAAAATTCTGACGAAAATCGGGCAGAGTAACGGCTGTTTTCGGGTAAAATCCTTATATCAATGCCTTGGAATTAACCATCAAGGACTTTCAAGAAAATACCTGCATACACAAACAGACAACAATCCAATGCCAGACAGACAGAATAACAACAGAGTAATAATAGGATAAAGGTCCAGAGGTACTAAGTCCATAAGTCCGAATCTCCAAAATGCTCGGGATAGTAACCAATAGTCCGACAGAGAGCCTTAAACGTTTTTTAGATTTTTGTTGTTTATTAGTGTCTTAGCATAAAAGTAGAGTATGGTCCAAATGGACAAAAAAGAAAATAGCGGAAGCATAAACAATACGTCCAAATGGACAAAGAAAAAATAGTGGAATATAAACGTGATGAAATGATAAAGTAAAGCATAAAGCAAAATATAAAGAGCAATATAATAAACGGCGGAAATTAAAGTCAATTGTTAGATGTTAAAGATAACCATATTGAAACTTGTCAAGTATGTTATCAGAGTTAGTAAGAAAGATCGATGGTGAGTGAAGGATGTTCTCAGATTTAAATTCCATGGAACTTTATCAGAAGCTTGATAAAATCATAGCTACTACACATAAATTTCCATAAGTCTTAAATCAACCGCATACAATTCTCTTCCATATTTGATCTTTTTATTCGGGACACGAAATATTGCGCTATGTTAAGCAGATCGCCAAGTGATTTATGTAGAAATCACCCTACAACGAGGCCGGTCAAAACTTTATGTGCTAATGCATGCGAGAGAAGTGATATGTAGATCACTCTCCGAAAGCAATACCGCACAAAAAGAAAAATAGGGAGCGATCTAGTCTTTACCAAGAATCCATAAGAATTCTCAAGGCATTAAGACTTTCATCAGTCAAAATAAAAAAGAAGTAAAAGATGGAACCACATTCAAAAGCTCCTTTCATCCATAATTTCAATCACTTAATTTTGCAGATTTGGATTCTCATCCTATCGACGCTCTAAGTCCATTGAAATTAGAGAGAAATTAGGCCTCTAACTTGTGATTCAAAGAAAATATCAAAAGAATGGAGTAGAAGATGAGTTAGAACCAAAAACAAGTTAAAAAGAGGCAAAAAACACATTCTGCTCAGATGTAAATCGATTTGCACAGAGTGTAAATCGATTTGCATAACTCTGTTTTTAAATCTGCGCAATTTTCTAGTTATGTAAATCAATTTGCACCAGATGTAAATCGATTTGCACAACACAGTTTTCAAAAAAAACAGCAAATAAAGAGAAGAAAATTTGTTTAAACATAAAACCAAACACCTTGTGATCTTGGATCAATTTGTGCACGAAAATGTATCAAGTAAGCAAGCAAAAATCAGCAATGTAGCACCAAAGGTGCATCAAACATAAACAACAATGGATCACATCTTGGATTATGGAAAGGATCTAGAATTTTACCAAATCTTTCACAAACTTTGAATCTTCTTCAAGAACACTCAACCACAAGCCTTGATCTCTCACAATTGATGAAGAAAGTGATGTTTAGATGGAGGTTTAGCTCTACATTAGTGAGGTTCAAGATGTGAATCATTAATTTTTATGGAAGAAGAAGAGAGCTTTGAGTGAGGGGTTTGGAAGAGATGAGGAGAGAAAGAGCAAGAGTTTTCTTGGCTATCAAAGCTTGAAAAATGAAGAGGGGAATGGCTCAATTTATAGGAGCTAGGCTTGGGAAATTTTTGTGGTTTGGAGTTAGGATTGGAAAATAGAATTAGGCTTGGGAGATGGATTTGGAGCCAAAAAAGAGATCCAATGGTCTTGAGCCAATCACATGAGGGTTTATGATTAAATGATGTAGGTAATCAAATACAAGAGCTAAGTCATGTTTCCCATGCTTGCAAATGATGTCAACACTTACAAAAGCTGAAATTTGCCTTCATTTTTCCAAATTCGCACTGGTGCAATCGATTTACACTTTACGCAAATCTATTTACATTGCTGAAAAAAGGCAAAATCTGGGGCAAAAACAGTTATGTAAATCGATTTTCACATTATGCAAATCGATTTGCACTGATGATAGAAGCAAATCTGGTGCAGAAACAGTTGTGTAAATCGATTTACACCTTATGCAAATCGATTTGAACAGTGAAATTGTTGAAAAATGTCCTTTTTGAAGGATACTTTGACTTGGTACCTACAAAATACAAACATACAAAAGCACAAGGCAATATTTTTGGTATTTTGGTTAGTAAAACAATATATACAAACTAAAACGTGGGTGCTCGATGATTCCCTTGCAGATGAATTGAGCACAACATCACAAGTAGAGCTCTAAGTCGAAACTTCTTGATTGATGATTGATATGCAAATGATGTGTGATCTTAGGGTCAAAAATTGGGGTATGACAGATGCCCCTATTTAAGTTTCTTCGATCCAGAAATACGATGATTGTAAATCTTCGTTTTGATGAGATTGAAGAGACTTAAATATATAAAACACACAATTTTTGATCCTAAGATGGAATGCAATGTTTAATGAATGCATCTGTCATGATGATGAAACAAGACACCACTGGGAGAGCAGAAGGAACTCCACTAGGGAAAACAAATGTCTTGCGGGAAGAACTCCACTGGGAAAACAAGACTTCATTGGAGAAATGAGAATTTGCTGGGAAAAGAAACTTCACTGGGGAAAATATTTCACACCAGAGAGGTTAAAGCATCAACTTTCGCTGGGGATAAGAGAAAACACCAACTTTTACTGAAGGTGGAGTACCAACTTTTATTGAAGGTAGGAGGAGAATTACCGACTCAATGGTTGACGGTAAGCTATCAACTCAATAGTTGAAGGTAGAGAAAATTGAATTACCGCCTCAATAGTTGACAATAAGCTACCAACTCAATAGTTGAAGGTAGAAGCAAATTGAATTACCGCCTCAATAGTTGACGATAAGCTACCAACTCAACAGTTAAAGGTAGAAGAAAATTGAATTACCGCCTCAATAGTTGACGATAAGCTACCAACTCAATAGTTGAAGGTAGAAAAAGATTGAATTACCGCCTCAATAGTTGACGATAAGCTGCTGAGAATAATAAGCTGCCGCTAAGAATAGGGATCAACTTCTTCTTTAATCAAGGACGTGGCTTGAGAAAAGGAACTGGATGCAAACTGTCACTTCTGATGAAGGGACTTACCATTTTCCAAGCTTCTTCCATTAACTGGATGCAAACTGTCACTTACACTGAAGCGACTTACCATTTGCTGAGCTTCTTCCACTTGGATGCAAACTGTCACTTATACTAAAGCGACTTACCATTTGCTGAGCTTCTTCCACTTGGATGCAAACTGTCACTTATACTGAAGAGACTTACCATTTGCCGAGCTTCTTCCACTTGGATGCAAACTGTCACTTACACTGAAGAGACTTACCATTTGCTGAGCTTCTTCCACTTGGATGCAAACTGTCACTTACACTGAAGAGACTTACCATTTGCTGAGCTTCTTCCACTTGGATGCAAAATGTCACTTATACTGAAGAGACTTACCATTTGCTGAGCTTCTTCCACATGGATGCAAACTGTCACTTACACTGAAGAGACTTACCATTTGCTGAGCTTCTTCCACTTGGATGCAAACTGTCACTTATACTGAAGAGACTTACCATTTGCTGAGCTTCTTCCACTTGGATGCAAACTGTCACTTATACTGAAGCGACTTACCATTTGCTGAGCTTCTTCCATTTGGATGCAAACTGTCACTTACACTGAAGAGACTTACCATTTGCTGAGCTTCTTCCACTTGGATGCAAACTGTCACTTATACTGAAGCGACTTACCATTTGCTGTGCTTCTTCCACTTGGATGCAACTGTCACTTACTGAAGCGACTTACCATTTGCTGAGCTTCTTCCATTTGGAATCAAGAAGTTCATAAAGCCTGAGAGATTATCACTTGCTTTGAAGATAAGATTGATATGTGGAGACGTACAAACTTGCTCAAATAAAGAGGCTTCAATTTATTGTCAACCAAAACATGATGGGGATAACATAAGTTGCTTAAAGTCAAAACCTGCCGCTTGTTTTCAAGCACAAATTCCAAGGGAGTGCAATAACAACACTGCTGGAAAATAAATATTTCAATATCTGATAAGAACATCAATCAAAAATGAATTTTCCATTGTTAAGGAAAACAAAATCCTCAAGAGGTGCAAAATAAATGCCTTCTCGATCTAGGTTTCTCATCCTAGAGAGGTTCCAACATAGTACTGCAAGAGACTAAAGTTCAACTCCATGAACAAACTGGATAGAAACGGCCAAAAAAGACTCTGCCTCTTGAGGAATGAACTCAAATGGGGATTAACTCCATCCTGACAAATGAGCTGAGGAGGAACACTGAAGCAAAATTCTTCCACGAGGAACAAACTCTGTGGGGAATTAGAAAGGATAAACATTTTCTGCTTAAGGTAGACACTCTAATGTAAAGAGATCATGTATTTTGAGGAATCAAAGAGAGTGGATCAAAACATTAAGAAATGCAAAATGGATATGAATATATATTTTTTTTTCTTTTTTTTTATGCATGTTGTATGTATGAATGAATGTCATGTATATGCTGACAAAACAAGCACAAAAATACTAGGAAGTGACAAGACATCACAGTACCAACAGACACTCATGGAGTATCAATAATCTGGAGATATCCAACAAATCCTTCTGAAGACCCATGCTAAGAACACTGCTGAGGATTCAATTGAAGATAAACACAGAGGCCACTTGAGGAACAAAGTCCTACTACAAGGCTCAAGAGAGATACTGACTGAGGAGAAAACCCAAAGTCAAACTTCAAAGATCTAAAAATCCAATGGAGGGATAACAACGTGAACTCCGCACTGAGGGAAAACTTGTTGGAGATACACACCAAGCACACTCTTTGGAAACTATCAATCTCTGCGAGGAATTTACATATCATCAATTTCTACCAAAAGAGATGGAAGAACATATTCTTGCAAGCTCTACTATGGGAGGTCAGAGAAAATTTCCTTGTAGAAAATCACCATTCTGAACTTGAAAAGGAAATAAGAAGTTATTGTTGCACCCCAAAATTTGCCCTCTTTATTTGAGCTATAAGTTATCCAAGACGTTTATTTCTTCATACAAAAATTGAAGAAAAATAATAAAGAGTTTTCATGGGTTTAAGAAGATAAGGTGTGAAAAATGGTTTAAACAGTGTAAATACGAGAAAATTCGCAAATCCTATTTGGAAGGTGATATGAGCTAAGTTCCCGCGTTGCCTCGACTGTTTCGAAGATATTTACAACTTTTGTGTTCGGCTCGAAAGCCAATTCTTTGAGGAAGGTTGTCAGATTTGCAAGTTATTTGAGATTTCACAATGAAAAAGAGTGCTGAATGTAGAGTTTCGGTTCTTAGAAAATTCATATCTCCTAATCCGCTAGTCGGATTCGCTTGAAAATTTAACTGGAGCTCCGTACCGTCATTACCAAGATTTCATATGTTCGGACCGAAGACTGATTATGCACTGAAAACTCCCAGCATTTTAAAGATCATCGCGTTGTTTCGGTAAAAAGTGTGTTTTCGAGTATGTCACGCCGAGTTCGAAAATTCATAACTCCTTCGATTTTTATCGTATGAAGTCCATTCCAGCGGCATTTTCTTGGAAATTTCGTTAGCTTCGATTCTTCGTCACACATGCCGGTTCAGATTCTTAGCCAAAGTTGGAGTTTTATCGAGTTCTTTGAGCGGTACTCGCAAAATTCTGCACAGTCGCGCCAGAGGAATCGACGTTTCTCGTCATTCAAACGCGCGTAATTTCTTCGTCGCTTATCGGATTGAGGTCATTCTTGCGGCGACGAGTCAAGAATTTGGTCATCTTCACAGTGGCATTGGTTTCGTTCCGGAATTCAGAGCCGAACCGAGTTTCCTTAAAAACGAGCCAAAATAAGACACACCGAGGGCAATTTGGACATTTCGCGTTGACAATATATAAACATTTTGCTCTTCACAAATCAAAGGAGGACTCTCATAATTTCAATTCACCAATTTGTCACAAACACTTTCTCTCAATTCTCTCTCAATTCTCTTGGATCAAAACCACAAATTACATAAAACTTTCATCAAGATTCATCAATCTTCATCAAGATCAAGAACATGAATTGAAGAATCGAGTTGTCGGTTTCAAATTTTTTCTCCCTCTCCTCACATCTAGCGCGCGCCACTCTCCCTCTCTCCCCTTGGGATTCGCTTTTCACGCTCGTGTCGTGTTCGCGTTCGTGCTTCGGTTTAGATCTTCATCCGGTAAGCTTTCAGATCTCGAATTAAGTGCTTAATTGTTGATCATTATGTGAATTCAAATCTAGATCCACATATTGTTTTTGATTAATTGATGGTTGATGATGATTGTTCGGTAAATTTGCGTGTTGTTGATCGAATTGGTAATGTTCATGTGAATTGTGGTTGGATCTAATGATTGTTGCATATAATTGATGATTGTTGGTGATGAATTGTGACATTCATGTTTGGATCCATGTTTTGTTGGTGATTTTGTGTGCTTAATTGTTAACATTCATATAGATGACTTGTGTCGCACTCAAGGTGTTTGTACAAATGCATGCGGTGAATTTTTGCTTGATAATTTGCCTTGCTTGATGCTTAAATCATGATTTGGATATGTTGTGTAGCTTGATCACTATCGCATGTGCAAATACTTGTTGCCCTTGTTGCATTTATATAATTGTTGGTGATGATATTAGAATTATGGTTTGGCTTGACGCGTCGCACTTTGCTCGATTTTTTGTTATTTGGCCTAATTGACTTGTGGATTCATGACTATCCTTCGCCAAGATGCTACGTTGTGTCTAGCCATTGAGATCGATACATGTTTGACTTGTGCTTAATCATTGAAATCGATACATGTTTGGCTTTGTGGCTTTGGTGCTTGATGATTGTTCGCTTATAGCTAATAGCATGCCTCACATTGATATTTGGTTCACATATTCTCATGTGCCATCGATTTTTGCCTTGATATTGTGCCTTGTTTCCATGGGTGTTTCATTGTGCTTTGAATGTGTTTTGATGGCTTTTCATGATGCTTGCAAGTTGGCATTGTTTCAAGTTGAGTGGAATTGGTTCCCAAACATAAAAAATAGCAAAAAAGTGTTTTTCTACAGCAGAACCCGGTTCCTAACCTGGAGGAACCGGTTCCCAGATGTTTCGTTGGTATTTGGCACTGTTTTTTGGACCAGGAATCGGGTTGTCCATAGGAACCGGTTCCCACTGTGTGTTTTTTTTCCTAACTTCTTTCTTGCATAACTTTTTACTCGTAACTCCGATTTGCACGTTCTTTATATCGTCGGAAAGCTTATGAGACGTACTATCTTACTAGATGCTTGGTTTTCATTAATTTGTAGATCATTCATGTTTGATTTCTCTTTGATGTTTCATTGTCCATTTCATGTTTATGTTACTTGCCCGTTTCTTTTGGTTTATAGCAATAACGCAATTCCGATTGCGATGTTTGTTATCTCTAACTTGTGTGCTAGTGTGCAAGGCTTTTAGACGGTCACCGATCGATGCTCATTCTATGAGTGTTCCGTTTTACTTGTGGGACACGAGTTCATTCGCTTGCCTCGTGTTCTCATCTTGGAGACACGTTCCTATTACTTTATATCTGCTTGTTTGGTTTGCTTGTTCCTCTTGCAGGTGTATTGTGATTGTGCTCGACGCGCATGTCGACCTTTGTGTGCTTTCGTGGCTAATCGGTGTGCTGACCATTTGCTTTTGCTTTGCTAGCTCGCTCGCGGGATTCTTAGTTTCTTCGCTTTGCTTTTGCTGTAGTTTACGGATCATCATCCGTTTGGTATTGATCCCGTTTCATTTTACTTTTCTCGCACTTTATCGCTTTCTCGCATCATCCTTTAACATGAGAAGTAGGACCTAGACATGCATCTGGCCAAGCCCTCGAAAGAGGCTCTGTTTTTGTTGGTGTGTTTATATTTGTGCTTCGCGGCAGGGAGTCACGGTGTAATAAGTCCTATATGGCACTCCGTTAAGTCCTCATGGAAGGCACACGGAAAGGGTTAGCAATCAACCCCCGCCTAGTCTCATCGAGTCTGTTCACTATGCGCACGCTTCGCATTGCTCGCTTCTGAACCAACACAAGATCTTGTTATCGAGTATGTCAGGAAAAGGGTTCATGTAGCCGGACCCCCGCCTTTCCTATAGCTCGCGTCGCTCGGCGTTGATGCTCGGTGTACGCACGCACCGTTTTTCTTTATGATCCGTGACGGCTTGGTTGCTGAGAGGGAATCGCTCCTCTTGTCTATGGCCCGATCATTTTCGCGAGGTCTAATGCTTGGTTGACTTGGGTTGAGTTGCTCCCCTTGGCTATGGCGGGACCGCTTTCCTACCACTCGGTCAGTACCATTGGTTTTGTTTGCTTTACGAGCGGACGCTCGTTTGTGTGATATTATTGTGTGTTTCCCTTTTCCCTCGTAGGTTGATAGTTTAGTTTAGACTTGTACCCTTTGTATGATAACATTAAGTAGCAAGCTTTTCCCCTTAGCTTAGGTTTTACTCATGCATTCTTTAAAACACAAACCACACTCTTTGATTTTCTTTTCTTAAGAGCTTGTTATTTCCGCTCCATTCCCAGCATAAGTCTCTAAAGGTCGAGCAGCGGAGTGCGAATGTAACACGTTCACCTAAAAAACACAAAAACAAACAGAAATTAGTTAGCCGAGCTACGGTAGCTCTGATTCTGCAAAACAGATACGTAGGCAGCGGGGTAGGGCCCGTGCGAGCACAATCCTTTCTTTTCCCTACATTCTGCATTCATTTTAGTCCAGATTAGCGTAGATTTATTACACACCCATAGTTTTAGACACAGGCGTGGATACCATCGAGTACGATGGGCGCGAGGGGTGCTAACACCTTCCCCTCGCGTAACCGACTCCCTTACCCTTTTTCTCTGGTCGTGAGACCGTTGTTTTGTTTTGTGGTTTGCTGGCATTCCTTTCCTTTTTAGGATAAATATGTTAGTGGCGACTCTGTTAATTTTCGCGGTAGCGACAGCTGGCGACTCTGCTGGGGACGTCTCGACCTATTGCGGGTCCGGACTTAGCAAGTCGATCCTTGCGCTTGTGTGTTTATCTTTGGGTGTTTTTACTGCTTTGCATATTTTTCTGTTTGCATTGCATTCTATGTGCGCTTTACTTTTCTGCATCATATTCTGGACTGTCTGGATTTCTATCTGTGGGTGGGTGTTTCAAGAGGTAAAAGACCCAATACCCAGGTCATGAGTGATACCTTAGGAACTAGGAATAGAGTGGCCGTGACGGACAGAAGGCGTATGCCTGATTGATCTGATCACGTATTGTTATACCCCAAAATTTGCCCACTTCTTTTTTCAGGAAAGTTTCAATATGAAAATTAAGAGTCTCATATAAACATGGATTTTTTCAAAATATCCTGACATATGAAGAACTTGGTTTTCAGAATTTTTCTTACACAGTAACTTGGCTTACAGTGGAATTTATTCTTACGCAAACGCCAAATACTGTTCCTTACTTCACAAATACTATTTATTTATTTTACAGATAAATAGTACTAACACAGTTCATGCAGGGTTAAATCTTTTTGCAGGCGCAAAAGCAGGAAACTCACACTGTACTGGTAACAATTGTTTTTGTTTTCCCACTAACTTTTGTGCTATATTCCATTATTTTCAAAATCTTTTCAAATCTATCCTTTCAAATTCAAATCTCAACTTTATTCTATCCATCTCTCTTTTCCCAACAATACCTTACACTTTCTTTCAAATCTCACTACCACTCAAATTTCCTTTTGTACGGAATCACATCATTCCCCAACGTCTCTTTCCTTCTTTCCATTCTATAAATACTTCTCATTCTTCCATAAAATCTCACATCAAATTCTAATTCATTTCTCAAATTTCCACTTCATAATCCATTTTCTCTTCTTCCCTAACAAAAATGGCAAAATGGATAGAGACACTGTCTCTTACAGTCATCACCATTGCTACGGTGATCATGACTTTCTTCTGCCTGCACAGTCCTGAGGAGTGTGGACCTGCAATGGTTATGCTCCCAATCATCTACATGCTATTGATCATAGCATGGTTCATCAACCGTCATTTTTAAAATTTGTCGTGTTTCTTATTTTCTTAAACGTACCGTTTATTCGTCGTACTTTTCAATATAGTATGTAATATTTATACTGTCAGTATTAAATGTTGTACTAGTTGTCATAATATTGCTTAATTACTAAGATAATATTTTGTGTATTTTCTGCCAGTCAAATATTTCTATTTCTGTGCATTAAATAATTTTCAGGTTATTATCGGTAATTTTGCCCGCATACCGTAAATATCAGTTATTTATTATGTTTCTGTTTTCTAACAAGTCATGTAAATAAATTTTCATGCTTCACACCAAACAAAAACAAAAATAACAACAAAAAAAAAAAGAAGAAAATTAACTTTGACGGTTGATTTTTCACTTTAACTGCTGCTTCAGTACACGAACAGTCGGTTGACAGACAAACTGCAGACAGTACAATTCACAGTGATTTGTACAATCAATCAAATCAATCATTCACAATTCAAATTTCCAAGATTTTTGTGTTAGAAGTCTTCTGAATATCACATGATTAGCAGAAACTCAACACTGCACAAAAATCAGGTACGCTTAACTGCCTCCTATACAGACAGTCCCTAATCAGGGTTTTTCTTGTTTTAACAGGAGCAACAAGTTTTGAGAGCTCAAATGGATTTCATATACATCCATACATCTCAAAGTACCATCATACAAATTTTCAAACTTCAATTCACTCAGACGCACCGTCAGCAGCTCAAACAGTCAACAGACGACCCGTTTGACCAAAAAAGTCAACTGACAGTCAAAAATGAAATTTTTTGTCAAAATCCATATTTTGTCAAAGGATTCAACATTTGATCATTGGATGATCACAATTCATCAAGGAAAGATCAAAAATCAACAAAACCCTAAGATTCAAAATTAGGGTTTTTGCCTGAAAAGTCAACTCAACTTTGACTGATCATAACTCTCTCATCCTTCATCCAAAAAATGTCAACCAAAGCTCATTTTGAAGGAAATTCAATTATCTTTCAAATGCAATTGATCCCATGGTCATAGCATTCACCATTTGAAAAATATGGCCAAAGACATTACAGGTCATTTTCAAAGTCAACAAAAAGACACTTTTTTCAAATGGACACACAAGGAGAACCAAAAATCATTTTGATATGAGACCAAAGACATTGGTTAGAGGACTCTTTGAGGTTTCCAAAAAGTGCAAGATCTCCTTCATATGACAAAAATTGAAGGATTTACACCTTGTTGAAGTTGGCTAAATTTTGGGAAAATGCATGAAATCAACATTGCTCAAAAATGTTTTTTTTCCAAATGAGTCCAAGTTTTTATGGTCCAAACATCTTTGCCATGTTACTATGGGCCTCCCACGACCAAGACAAAGCCCACATCTTTATTGGCCATTTTTTGCATAATTTTATCTTACTTTAAGATTAAAATTAAAAGGAAAATGCATGGATAATGGTTGCTTGGCCTCCAAGTATGACTCACTTCAAGGAATCTTCATTTTTTCTGCAAGAATTGAAGAGCAAGACAAGAGCATTGAATGGAGTCAAGCTTGGTCAACAATTCAAAGATTTTTAATATTTTAAAAATCAAACTTTCAACAAAGACAACAAAGCTTCTTAGCTTGAGTTCCAAGCAACTTTGGGCTATAAAAGAAGCATCATACTTCAGCAAAAAAAAAAAAAGACACGAAATAGGGCAAGAGTATAGCAAGAAATATCACAAAAATTCTCAAAATTTGCATATACTTTGTAATTTTCAAATTCAAATTTCCAATCAATATCAATACCAATAAACACTTCTAATCATCTCCTCAAACATTATAGAGTAAGATTGAGCTCTAAATATAGACATATGAGAGTCGTATAAAGCACTTAAAACTCTTCATGTACATATGAGTTTTATTTTCGTTTTTGTATATGCAACTAATTTCACTGCAAACTAACCACCCTAACATCCTTATGGGGACCTATATGTGTGATCTGGGCCTTAGCATGAGTGTTCCAACGTGAGGACCAGGCTCCACCATTAAAACGAGTCCATGAGTGTTTAAGCTTCATCTTCTTCGCATCCATAGCTAGGAGCTTCAAACCTTAAAACAAATGACATATTTGGATTCAGGACACTCTAATTAGTGGATCTGGGTCACTTGTTTCTATTGCTAACTCGTATTTTTTGCAGGTTCATAGGTTGTTAAAAAACTGGAATTTTAACGTCCAAATAGGGGAGGTTAAAAACCCCCGCTATTTGAAGCTGAAAACCTCACTTCTGGAGGTTGAAGACGACCACGCGTCCAAGCGTGGTTCGTCTGACTTTTCAGCGCGCCAAGGTGGCCCTTCCCTCAAATCTTATTCGCTGGTCAATCCAGCGTGGGCCCCTGCAAAGACTTTGAATCCCCTTGGATTCAGTGTACACCATCATACCATGCACCTACAAATCTGTGCCCTTGGATCAATCTCAAAGCCAATCCAACGCCTCACACATGCAAGCTCACCATGCTCCTTCATTAATTGCCACACCAGATCAGTATCCTTATATTTTTAATTTTATTTTCTATTTTTATTTTAGTTTCTTTGATAAATTAATTAAAAATAGTTAAAAACTTCCAAAAATTCCACAAAAAATATTTTAAACTTCTAAAATAATATATTATTTTATGAAACAAAAATATTTTATTTTTCTTCAAAATTTCAATATTTTTCATAATTAATTAGTATGTATTTGTATATTTGCTTATTAATTATTTTAATTAGTCAAAAAATCATAAAAAAAATTGTTCTTTGTGTTAAATATTGTTTATATATCATAAACTAATTTTGTACATATTTAGGATAATTTTCTCTTTAAGTTTTAATTATTTGTGTAATTATTTGCATAATTATGTTTTGATTAACTTAAAATATCCAAAAACAAATTTCAAAAATTCCAAAAAAATTAGTTTTGTTCTAAAATCAATTAACAAACATTTTGTACATATTTTTAAGCTTATTTGCTAGGTTTAATCATATTTCCATCTTTTCTTTATTTTAAATTAATTAATAATGCATTAATTATATTTAAAATAAATCACAAAAATACAAAAATATGCCTTTTATTTCTTGCAATTTAAAATTCCTAGATAAATGTATAGGATGTCAAATTCATGTAAATAGGCTAGTTTACATTTCCCGCACAATCGATGTAATAGCGTAGATTTACTTTCTGCACTTTACATTTCCGCATTTTAATTTCCAGCACCCATATAAACTGCGTGTATGTCAAAGATAAAACTGAACCGTCAGATCACTAACTTCAAAGATAAATATCTGAATTCAATCACAATCACATTTGCACCTCCTAGGGTAACCCCTTTTCACTCTTTTCAAAATCAAAGTTACATTTCTACTGTTTCGAGTACAAAATCGAACCTTTTGTTTATATCCGACGAATGGATAGATTTTTAAAGGGAACAAGGATAAAGACCTCCTAACTCAGGGTAGACCTCCTAGTTTGCTTGCTCAAAATCAAAACAAACAAAATTCTCATACACTGTTGTTTTTTTAAAACGAATTTTCCAAAAGACAATATTTTGTATACATCCAAACACGGATCATTACAAAATTAACGATCTTTTCAAAACATCTTTCGAAAGATAAACAAGCATTTGTATATATCCGCACAAGGATCATTACAAATTCTATTTGCAAAGGTATTTCAAAAACACAGGTAAAGCATTCCGAATCAATTGAAAAGTAAAGCAAATGAGCTAAGCAAACTAAAGAGCCCATGGATAACCATGGATACAAAGGGTGCTAACACCTTCCCTTTGTATAACCTACCCCCTTACCCAGAATCTCTCAAAGGTCTTTTTTCTGTTTCTTTTATAAACCTTTCCTTCATTGGATAAAATAAAAGGTCGGTGGCGACTCTGTAAACTTTTTCAAAAGTGACGCGAAAGCGTCCGATCGACAAAAAAGAGTCAGTTCACGTATCCCACCCACGGAGGGGTATGGCCCGAAAGGACGGTCCACAGAACTGGCGACTCTGCTGGGGAATACAAATTCAAATTGTTTTCAAAAGGGGTTACCTTTAGAGTATAGATCATTTCGATGTTTTCAATTGTTTGATCTGATTGCTTTACTTTTCACCGGTTTGCTTGGGTACTTTGCTTGTGTGAAAGATTCTAACCCGAATCTCGAGATACCTTAAGTATATGACAATAGACCAAGGAAACTGTACGGCATGTACCGATACGGTTGATCTGGTAGTCATCGTTAGTGTGATACTTTGGTTTATACTGATGTCCCTTGAAAGCGATCAAGGAGTATATTAGGCTTCCGAAGTGTCATTAACACTAATTTGTCTTAGAACCTTTTAGTTGAACTTGACTTGTGGCCTATTAAGTGGCTAGCTTTGAAATTGATCGAAGCTAGTTATCCTCGAGGAATATTCTTGATCGGCCGTCCGAGCGCCGTATTGAGATGTTGTCTCCAAGGATCGTAGAACCCGAATACTATTCTAGGACAGGTTTTCAACCAACTCAACTTCAGAGGGGAGGGTATCACCTATCAACCTCATGCAAGCCTTTAAACCTAAGGCTATTGTTTGATTTGTTTTTGTGTGCCACATGTTTGCATCATAAACACATCATTTTTCACTACACATTTCAAGGATCAAAGAGTTTACTTTTGTTTTTGCAGGTAATGGCTCCCGCCACCAGAGATTACATCCGAATCAATATCTCAACGGTGCCATCTGAACTCAAAGTCTTGGTAGCAGAATTCCCCAGGAATGCTCAATTCACTGAAAAGCATGGTCACCTACTCCATTTGGTTACCTCAAAGTTTGAAGAAGACATGATACGGGTCCTGTTCCAGTTCTTCGACCCTGAACATCATTGCTTCACATTTCCTGATTACCAGTTGGTACCCACTTTGGAAGAATTCTCTGAATTAATTGGATTACCAATCCGAGATCAATTACCTTTCACTGGTTTAGAAAGAAAACCAAAACCTGAAGTCATTGCTGCTGCTTTACATCTGCAAAAGTCAGAAATCAAATCCAATTGGGAAACAAAGAGTGGAGTTGAGGGTTTGCTTGCCAAATTCTTACTGGAAAAGGCTCGACTACTGCTAGAAAACAAAAGTTATCCAGCTTTTGAAGAAGTTATGGCTCTTTTGATCTATGGGTTGGTTTTGTTCCCTAATTCCGACCAGTTCATAAGTGTACACATCATCAACCTTTTCCTAATTCGCAACCCGGGTACCAACATTGCTGGGAGACATCCTACACTCTCTACACACTCGTACCACGAAGAAGCGAGGAACTCTCATGTGCTGTATACCACTGCTGGCTAGGTGGTTTACATGTCATCTTCCCCGATCAGTACTGAGAAATGAACAAAGAGCACAATGGTCTTACAGAATCATGTCTTTATCTCATTCAGATATCCGATGGAACAACTTCTTTCAAAGAGACATTACTATCATTGATCATTGTGGAGAATACCCTAATGTGCCACTCCTTGGCATTAAAGGAGGTATCACTTACAATCCCTCTTTAGCTCTACGCCAATTCGGATATGCAAGAAGCAACGGTCCTCATGACATGATTATCCGTGGCATTGTGTTTGATTACGAGAATGATTCTCACAGACACCGACGAAGATTCATACAGGCTTGGGACAGTGTCTATAGAATAGAAAGCAAAACTCTGGGGCAATGGAATTCTATTCCTATGGAACTTTACCTCAGATGGGTGCGTACTCATGCTCAAAAACTCATGATGCCCTATCCCGCTGTTCTACCTGTGACTATCGAATCAGAAGTCGAAGGTTACGAACCTCAAGTTATTCTACACCCGGATATGCCAACTGACTTGGAAGAGTTGCAAAAATCCTGGGTTCAACTCAAAGAGGAAAGAGACACCTTCAAAGAACACTGTCAGGACTATGAGAGAAGGCTATTCGAGCTCACCAGACAGCTTCAAGAAGAACAAAGAATCAACGCATTCCTGGGGACAAAGAAAAAGCGCCCACGGGAGACCTGAAAGATCATTTATTTTATTTTCTGTCTTGTAAGCCCAAATGAGGCAAAGAAAAAAGAATAAATTGATTAACTAACGTTTGTTGCTTCTTTAACAAATCTAGACTCTATGATCCTTGAAAACATTGCACACATGCATTCACATACATTGCATACACATTGCATACATGGCATCCAGTCATACACATTTCATAACAGGTTCTCATGACGGGTTTCTCATCTCTTCGCTGTTTATTTCAGTCAGAAGAGATGGAATCTAAGGCAAGCATCAAGAATCTCGAAGTACAGAATGCCCAAGTTCAAGTGGCAATTCTGGAACTGGCAAAGGGGCAACAAGAGCTGAAAGCCCTGATACTCAAGAAGAAGAAGAAGCCCAAAGAATCTGCAGGCTTGAGTTACCTGAGAAGGAAGATCAAGATCCCTGTCAAAAAGATCAAAAAGCCACCAATCCCTGAAATAGTCGGTGATGGTGAACAAGAAGACAATCAAAGCAACCAGGGTTCTGCTAAACCCTCTCTCTCTTCAAATGAAGAAGAAGATCATTCTGGAGACGAACAGGATGATGACAAATACCAACAGCTGGAGGATCGTATGAAAGCTATGGAAATACAAAAAATACCTGGCTTAGATTTCAATGATCTAGGACTCGTGTCGGATGTTGTTATCCCTCCAAAATTCAAAGTTCCAACCTTTGCAAAGTATGATGGAGTTTCTTGCCCAAAACTACATTTGAGATCTTATGTAAGGAAAATACAACCTCATACAACAGATAACAAATTGTGGATTCACTTTTTCCAAGAAAGTCTGTCAGGTACACAACTCGAATGGTACTACCAGCTAGAAAATACCAAGGTTCATACTTGGGAAGAATTAGCTGCTGCTTTTTACAAACAGTACCAATACAATGCTGATCTTACACCCACTCGTACTCAATTGCGAGGCATGTCTATGGGACCAAAAGAAAGTTTCAAAGAGTATGCACAAAAGTGGAGAGATATGGCTGGAAGGGTTCAACCACCCTTATCTGATCGCGAACTAGTCGACATGTTCATGGGCACTTTAACTGGCCCATTCTATAGCCATTTGCTGGGAAGTTCATCATCAGGTTTCACTGACCTAATACTGACCGGAGAACGTGTCGAAAGTGGCATTCGAAATGGAAAAATTCAAGTAGGATCCTCCTCTGGTACTACAAAAAGGCCCATCAGAAATGAGGTCAATACAGCGCAAATTCAGACAAGTCACAAAAGTGATCAGCATCAATCTGTAGGGGCAGTTATGATCTCCGCATCTGCACCTCAAAAAGATCAACAGCCAAAATATACGCATCGACCAGATGCACCAAGAAGAACTTTCACCAAAATCAACATGCCAATCTCTCAGGCATTGCAGCACTTGCTTAAAGCGGATCTGATCACATTAAGGGGTCCTCCGAAGAATGTCAATACTTCTTCTCTGAATTATCGCCCTGATGCAACATGTGCCTATCATTCAAACTGTCCAGGACATGACGCAGATCACTGCTGGGCCCTGAAAAATAAAATCCAAGACATGATAGATGCTGGAGAAATTGAGTTCGATCCTCCAGAAACTCCAAATGTCATCACAGCACCTATGCCAAAGCATGACAAAACTGTTAATGCTATCATAGACACAGTTTACATTTATGATGTGAACGAAGTATCAATTCCACTCCTCGAAGTCAAAAGAAAGTTCATCCAAGCTGGTTACTTTCCAGGTTGTGATCCCGACTGCTTTTATTGCTCACGCCAACCCAATGGTTGTGAAAATCTAAAGATGGGAATTCAAAAACACATGGATCGCCGTATCATTATGTTTGAGAGGCTCCCTTCTATGGACATGTTGGGCAAAGTCTTTGCCAACGGGATAAGAATAGAAGACGTCTCAGTGATCTCCAGCTTACCATTCAAAATCTCTACCAAGGCTCCATTCAAACTTTCTGCTACACTCAAAGTGGCATCAGTAGTCATTGCTAGACCAACTCCATTTCCATACTCCTCAGACAAAGCTGTCCCATGGGGATATGACACTAATGTTTACATTCATGGAGTTAAGCAGGATCCCTCGACTAAAGAGGACGCAACACTAACTACTTCAGCTGTAAGTAACATTGCAGGCACTAGCAAGATCACGAGAAGTGGAAGAATCTTTTCACCAGAAATTTCTCCAAATATTGCTGCTAGTCCAATCCAGGTTCCAATTCCTATTCCAGATATCAACACTCGAGGCAAAGAGCCACTGATCGAACCAATTCAAAATCCGGTAGAGATCACTGCTGAGGATCCATCAAAGCAAGAGATGGACGAAATATTGAAAATCATCTGCAAAAGTGATTACAATATTGTCGAACAACTGGGGCATACTGCTTCAAAAATCTCAATGTTATCTCTGCTAAAATATTCAGAAGCTCATGCTAAAGCTCTAATGAAGTTCCTTCAAGCTGCGCATGTGCCTCAAGAAATCCCAATCGACCAATTTGAGAATTGTGTCGCCAGTCTTACAGTGCCCAATGGTCTTGGTTTCTCTGATGTGGATCTAACTCCTGCTGGAAGAAATCACAACAAGGCCCTGCACATCTCTATCGAATGCAACGGCACCACTCTGTCTCATGTGCTAATAGACAATGGTTCCTCTCTAAACGTGTTACCAAAGGTAATACTGGAAAAACTTGACTTCAAAGGAGTTGTGCTACAACCAAGTGATGTGGTTGTAAGAGCCTTCGATGGGTCAACAAGAACGGTGTACGGAGAAGTTAAGCTCCCAATCAGAGTGGGCTCTCAAACTTTCGATGTTATCTTTTCCGTAATAGACGTTCTTCCAACATACTCCTGTTTACTAGGACGCCCTTGGATACATGGGGCAAACGCTGTAACTTCTACCCTGCATCAGAAGTTAAAATACCCAGTAAAAGGAAAGGTTGTCACAGTCTATGGCGAAGAAGAATATATGGTCAGTCACTTGAGCAACGACAAGTATGTTGAGATGGAGGGCGAATCCATCGAAACTCCGTATCAAGCTTTTGAGGTTGTATCTCCAGATATCTCTACCACCAAGCATATTCCTGCTACTCCAGCTACAACTATGGCTTCTCTCAAAGATGCCAAAGCCATGATTGAACAGGGTGATCGCACAGTATGGGGACAACTCCCTGATATACCCTACAAGTCCGACAAGCTAGGTCTGGGCTATAATGGTGAAAATCAAAAGAATGATCAAAATCCTCGCTCTGAAGGGTTAATATCACACTTCGCCAGCCAAGAAGTAAACGCCATTGATGATGAAGGGACATACTTGAACCACATCATTCAGCCATATCCAGACGAAATTCCACCCATTACCATGGGAATGTGGGATGCTGTGGGAGGACCAAATGACGGTTGCAACTACCAGTATATCACACCTCAGAATTCTTACATTGCTCTGGAAGATCTTACTCCAACAGAAGAGAGTAATCAAAATGATGGAAGTATCACAAGTCCCGTCACTCAGCAATATCAAAATCCACCCAAAGAAGTATGGGACACGCTAGGAGAACCCAGCGGCAAATACGACTATATGGTGAAATATTCCGCTCCTCCGAGCTTTTCAACTCCCATCAAAGACATTGTCCCGACTGGATGGGACGAACAGTACGACGACAACTTCGCTCTTGAAGAAGCCAGGAAGATGCCAAACAACGAAGGTTATTTTCTGTCACAGTACACTCCTTATCAGGATGCACAAGTCTCTATTCAAAACATCATTCCTACTGCATGGGACGGCCTTATCGAGCATCTCGCTCAGCCAATAGAGGGACCTCCACCTGGATTCTCATATCCAACAAATCATCCAACTTATCCTGAAGAATTACCTACGCATTTTCCCACTAGCGGAATCAATGCTACGGAAGACGAAAAGAACAACTGCAACTGGAACAGCTGGGTGCTCCCTGCTAACAACGGTGGATTGAACAACTGGAAAGCAGAGGATGTGATCTCCTTTGATCAGGAGTAAATGCCATTTCCTGTTTTCTTTGTGTATATTGTGCAAAGATAAAAGTGGTTCCTGAACAATCGAACCATGAGCTTCAAAGCCGTGTGCCTTAGCACAACGGTCCTTCTACAAAAAGGGTTTGTCATATCATGATTATGTGCATTCAATAAAATCATGGGATGCTTGCATGTTCAAAATTTTGTGATCCTTTTTCTTTCTTTATTCGCTTTCAAATAGCTATGTTTTTCTCTTCATACACACTCACATATCTACCATGCAGATTCACATACACGCTGGATCCAGTCAATAACGACTCTGCTATTGCCCGTCATGACTTTGAAAATCCGATCTACCAAACTGAGGACGAAAGTGAGGAAGATTGTGAAGTGCCAAGAGAAATTGCAAGACTTCTAGAACAAGAAGAAAAAGCCATACAGCCTCATGAGGAGCCGATTGAGGTCATCAACTTGGGCAGTGACGAAGAAAAGAAAGAGGTCAGAATTGGGGCTGACTTAGAAAACAGTGTCAAGCAAAGACTGATTCAATTGTTGCAAGACTACGCCGAGATATTCGCCTGGTCTTATCAAGATATGCCTGGCCTTGACACGGACATTGTAGTTCATCGCCTGCCAATCAAAGAAGGAAGCACTCCGGTCAAACAGAGACTGCGAAGGAGTAAGCCTGATATGTCAAAAAAGATCAAAGACGAGGTTGAAAAACAATTCAATGCCGGATTCCTAAAAGTTGTAAGTTATCCTCCTTGGATAGCTAACATCGTGCCTGTACCCAAAAAAGACGGGAAAGTCAGAATGTGTGTAGACTACAGAGATCTGAACCAGGCAAGCCCTAAAGATGATTTCCCTTTACCGCACAT